>NC_054542.1:49832515-50132515 GCF_017654505.1 Polyodon spathula | reverse complement strand
CAGCATGCACTCTCTTCTGTGAGTGGGGACACTGCAGCATGCACTCTTCTGTGAGTAAGGACACTGCAGCATGCACTCTCTTCTATGAGCGGGGACACTGCAGTATGCACTCTCTTCTGTGAGAGGACACTGCAACATGCACTCTCTTCTATGAGTGGGGACACTGCAGCATGCACTCTCTTCTGTGAGTGAGGACACTGCAGCATGCACTCTTCTGTGAGTAAGGACACTGCAACATGCACTCTTCTATGAGTGGGGATACTGCAGCATGCACTCTCTTCTATGAGCGGGGACACTGCAGCATGCACTCTTCTGTGAGTAAGGACACTGCAGCATGCACTCTCTTCTATGAGCGGGGACACTGCAGCATGCACTCTCTTCTGTGAGTGAGGACACTGCAGCATGCACTCTCTTCTATGAGTGGGGACACTGCAGCATGCACTCTCTTCTATGAGTGGGGACACTGCAGCATGCACTCTCTTCTGTGAGTGGGGACACTGCAGCATGCACTCCTCTGAGTGGGGACACTGCAGCATGCACTCTCTTCTGTGAGTGGGGACACTGCAGCATGCACTCTCTTCTGTGAGTGGGGACACTGCAGCATGCACTCTTCTGTGAGTGAGGACACTGCAGCATGCACTCTCTTCTATGAGTAAGGACACTGCAGCATGCACTGTCTTCTATGAGTGAGGACACTGCAACATGCACTGTCTTCTATGAGCAGGGACACTGCAGCATGCACTCTCTTCTGTGAGTGGGGACACTGCAGCATGCACTTTCTTCTGTGAGTGGGGACACTGCAGCATGTACTCTTTTCTGTGAGTGAGGACACTTTGCTTAGGGCTGGCACTGAGAGGGTTAGTATTGTGCTACACTGTAGCACTCACAGTGCTGCTTCATTATCTCAGCCCCACGCTCTGCTTAGCTTGGTCTTCATTAAGGATGCTGTTCATTAATAAGACAAACAACCCATTAACTGGTGCAGTGTCACAAGGGACTTATTACCAGACTTCATACAAGTGCGCTGAAGTTTGTTTTGGGTAATTAATGGCTATCTATGAGGACCCTGGTGTGTTAGAAAGATGCAACTATTGTTGTGAACAATCCTAGTCAGCTTCCAGTCACAGAGGAATAATAAATCATTTATCAGACCAGGAGAGGCATCCATACTGGAACCCCTGTCTGCAGTGTAAATGCATGAGACAGTAAGACGATAAGCATTTCAGCTAGTGCGTTCACCGATGTTCTGAAGACTTTAGCCAAAACATGTTGTTGAAGCTGACACCCTGGGATCCTTCAAGAAGCTGCTTGATGAGATTTTGGGATCAATAAGCTACTAACAACCAAACGAGCAAGATGGGCCGAATGGCCTCCTCTCGTTTGTAAACTTTCTTATGTTCTTATGTTCTTATGTTTTTCATAAGTTTGACCTCAGTTTCGTAGGGGTGAGTGTTTTCAGCTAATGATTCTTTAGTAGTTAAAAAACAAACAATAGCTCTGAGTAATGAATACAGTGAGCAGCAGTCTATGGGGCCTGGTGTGTCTGAAACACACATACTGTGAACTATGCACTTGACAAGAGATATCTGAGCACTACCTGTTGCATGCTGACAGAGCAGGGCTTTGATTGCAGCTAAGATTTTAGGGGAGCAGCCAATCAGTGTTGGAGCAGAAGACGTAATGCGATTGGTGGGTCGGTATAGTCACATGCTCACTGACCCCGCAGACACTGTCCAGCATAAAGCAGGGACCTCAAAAGGAACGTAACGGGATCATCTACATTTGGCTAATATCTAATATTGTTATATCCTATTATGTGCATCCCTTTTGATTCTATGTGTCTGTTTCTGCTTAGATTGTTATTTGCCACCATGCACACTTTATTACTCCAAGTTAAATGGCTTCTGAAAAAAAGATGTCCAATTGTGGGGAAGCATATCAATGTTGCACAGCCTAGCAGAAGCAACAACACAGAAGCATACAGAACACACACACACACACACACACACATACAGTACTAGGATATTAAACATCACAACCATGTGATTGATGTGGTGCCTTTAACATCCAAGCTTCACCGTGAGAAAGCCATGATGCATGCATCAATAAACTGGTAGTATTGTTAGTGCTTTCAGCTCTTTATAAAAAGCACTCATTTTCCCAGCGCAGAATCCAAAAACAATGTTTGTTGCTTCTGTTTTGATCCCTGTTCTTGTTTCCAGTCAGGCTTGTGCATTTGCTAATTAATGCATTCAGAAGACCATTTGCTGAGTTCCCCTGTAGGAATCATAGAATCAGAACCAGATCTAGTGCTGCTGCAGCTAATCTATTAGCTCCGAATCTCTTCAATAGAATCAGACTAGATCCAGGGCTGCTGCAGCTAATCTATGAGCTCTGAGTCTCTTCACTAGAATCATAACTAGATCCAGGGCTGCTGCAGCTAATATATGAGATCTGAGTCACTCACCAATGGAACAGAGTGGAGGCTGGGACCCCACGCACCACAAGTGAGTGTCTTAACCACAATGCAAAAGAACCGTGCTCATCTGCATTCACGGTGTTAGAGCTTTTAACCTAATCTCACCGACGGGACAGAATCCATAACGGTAGTGCATCACACAGCACTGCCTGTACCAATGGCACAGATCCTGCTGTGTCAACAAAAAGACAAACCCACACACGCTTTTCACTGAACACAACACAAAACAAAACACTGAATGACCTCCGACACAAATCTCTCAGTGCATCCCAAACGAACCTTGTCATACACAGTCTAGTATATAAAGAAAAATAACTCCTTATATATTCAGAGTTGCAGTTCAAGTTACTTCTCAAGTGTTATAGCCAATGTGAAATATGCAAACTGTTCAAGAGCTGAAAACAAGTAGAAAGGTCTAATTAAGCAAAGTATAGGTTCAATTAGGGGTCTGATTAAGTAATTGAGAGCTCGGTTGGAACGAAAACCAGCAGCCATAGGGGGTCCCCAGGAACGAGTTTGAGAAGCCCTGATTTAGGAGGTGTTACAGTACATGCTTTGTTGTTTCCAGCTAGTTATGTTACATTAGCAGTTTGTTGTTTGTTCTGCAAGGAAAAAGGTTCAAACTTTGCAGAGAGGTAAGTGCTTTTTGAAAATGGTCCTGGGAGTCTTGCAGTAATTGGCTGATAGGCTTGTGTGTTTGCAGAATGGTTTAGTAACACTTCATCCCTAGGATGCCTCTCCCCAAGACACCAGCCCTCCCTGCATCTCTGCACCCCACAGCAAAAACACTCAACTCAGACCAATCAGAAGGGTCACAATGACACGCAAGCACCTGCAAAAAACTACTTATTAGCAATGGGGATGATGGCATTTGTGAAGGAGGAACAGGAACAGCAGGTATGTCATGCGAGAGCCACTCTCATCTGTTCTCATAATCCTAATCTTACAGCTATAATATAAACTATACTACTGTACCTGTTACATCACAAATAACTAGATATTCTTGTCAGTTGTCAACATTTAGCCAACGCGGGTTAAAAAACAAAACAAAATATAAACATATTGCTTGTATACATATTGTACAAGCAAATTCGATTTTAATCCCTAAAACAGCGATATACACTGATATAAAAGAACATTATATTATATATATATATATATATATATATATATATATATATATATATATATATATATATATATATATATATATCGATCTCAACAGTAGGGGTTCTTTATCACCACTAAAATCTTAGATAAATTTGACCTAAAATGGAAATTGTCTGTTTTTTCTGCGAGATAAGCAAGCCTGTGAGTGAGACAGCTATGCTAATAGCGAGTGCGCTTTGAGCCAGTCAGACTAGAACATACGGACCCTAACCACTCCTAACTCCAGGAGGAGCGCACGGCTTCCAGAATAATACCGCTTGTTCTCAAGCAGGGCAGCGCAAACCCTGCAAACACCTTTTTACCAGGAAGCGCTGGCTTGTGCAGAAACACAGAAGCAGGTTGTCATATAAAAAGAACAGAATCTTTAATAGATCACAACTAGCGCAAAGCACAAATTACAATTGGATACAATCAGCAGTTTAACATTGAGCAGGGTCATGAGACGCATGCTACACGTTACAATCCGCGCACCTAAATAACTCAACTATCTACTACATTTCATACCATGCAAATCATATCTGAATTCAAAACCACATCGAGCAATACACATCAATAATCAAACCTAATACTACAGCACATTGAAAACCAATAAAGAATTAAAGTGTCAAATAATATCACTCTTAAATCACACAAAGAAAATAAGAACACAAGTAAATCTCTGCCTATCACAATCCCTACCGCTAGTGAATATCTGCCTGCTGCCTGCCTGCCTTTTTTAACATAAATTAGACTGCGCCTAAAACGTAGAAAACATAACTTAATATTTATAACCCTAAAATGCATATCTAAATTAAACTCGAGAAAATAACTGTCAGAAAAAGGGAGGGGAGAGGGGGGTAATACTTTACAAAGTTGGCATTCCCCGTCCCGAATGAAAACACTATGTTACACCATTTTTGTTCCTGGGTAGTAAGTGTTATTTCCTAGGATTTAGAAGTGAGTAGTTTTTCGAGATTTACGATTATACTGTATTTACATACAAAGATGACTACAAAAGATTTAGAAGTGAGTAGTTTTTCGAGATTTACGATTATACTGTATTTATAGTATAATCGTAAATCTCGAAAAACTACTCACTTCTAAATCTTTTGTAGTCATCTTTGTATTACTTTAGTATAAATACATGTTAATTTGGATTCATATGTTGTTTTTTTCTGACTTTATGTGAACGAAAAGACACACCATTTTCTCATTGGAAATAGTGGTATTTTGAAATATCATTGTCCTGGTCACAAAAGCAAAGTTTGTGGGGAATAATAGCCATTTTCTATACTTTTGAGGCATAAGCAATTAGGAAATAACACTTACTATCCAAGAACAAAAAATAATAATAATAATAATAATAATAATAATAATAATAATAATAATAATAATAATTGTTACACGGTGAAATCAGCTGCTTTCTTTCAAAGTCCCCTTCTATAGTACTATCACCGTGATCTGCGCATCTCTCGCAACTGCGCACCAAGTCTCAGCCGCCGGTCTCCCGAATCAGCACCTGAAGCTGCTTTTCAGTGCCTTCTTAATTGGCTATCAGTGATCGAATCACACCCTTTGACTGCAGCTTTGGCAGTGTGCATGCTGTTTAAATATGTTTTCGCCTCTGATGTGGGGGTAATACAATGCACTGTGGCCACTCGCAAGCACGTGTTCCTATTGGTTTGTTTTCCAGGCTCGGAAATCATAAGAAAGAATGAACAACGCGAGCGTGACGGTTTACCAGGTGGAAGAATTCCTGATCGACGGTGTTCCCGGACTCGAGGAGTACCAGGCGGCGCTGTTTGCGGTGTTCCTCCTCGTGTATTTTTTGGCGTTCGCCGGGAATCTCTTCATCCTCATCATGGTGATTCTGGACCGCAGGCTTCACACCCCAATGTACTTTTTCCTTTGCAATCTATCATTTGTTGACATAGTAATTCCAACAGCTATCATACCGAAACTGTTAGCTGTGTTAGTCGCAAATGAGAAACATATTTCCTTTACCGGCTGCTTTGTGCAAATGTACGCAGTCATTGCTTTCGGAAGTACAGAGTGGTTTCTTTTGATTGTCATGTCCTACGATAGATACGTGGCCATAGTGAAGCCGCTACACTACCACGTGATCATCAATCCAAGGGCCTGCGTGGTACTGGCAGGGGCTGCCTGGGGGTTGGGGCTGCTGGCGCCCCTACCAGCAATCTTTATGGCGACTAAGCAACAATATTGTGGTTCAAACAAAATTTTGTACTGTTTCTGCGATTATTCACCAGTAGTTACACTGGCATGTGCCGATGTTACAAATGCCATCAATATTGCTTTTATTTTTGCAATGTTAGTGATTAATATATCCTTTCTTCTTGTGCTCTGGACTTATTTCAGAATACTAACAATTATCCAAAAGATGGCAGCTGCTGACCGCAGCAAGGCTTTCTCAACCTGCTCCTCCCACTTGTCTGTTGTGGTGACTTACTTTTTGTCCACGGCCTTAGTGTATATAGCTGTCAAAATAGGAACTATCCCAGAATATTCCCGGGTGATCATCGGGGTCTTCTATTATTTCTTGACTCCCATGTTGAACCCTATCATTTATACTTTAAGGAATGAAAAAATTAAATTGGCTGCTGTAAAGTATCTGAGATTAAATTTGGGACTCAAAGCTGTGTTTCCACAAAGGGTGCACAGTGTTACTGGTTCCAGTTTAAAAGCATGATAAATGCATGCTACTGGTTCCAGTTTAAAAGCATGATAAATGCATGCTACTGTTTCCAGTTTAAAAGCATGATAAATACATGTTGAATTTTAACTTTATCAGAGAAAAGCAGCTCTTCCATCACACATTGCTGTGCTGGCTATGCAGACGTGTCCTGAGTTTATTTTCATTTAAAGTGTTTTGTATTTATTTTATTGAAGTTTACAATCATTGCATTGTATTTTTCTCAGTCATCTCCCATTCTTTATCAGATGTGGACCCTGCACTCAGTCACACAGCATTGTTACTGTTTGCTATATTTGTAGAAATGAAGCCATGTAAATAGAAAAGGGGGAAACAAAACATCCATACTTTCAAGGTCACATGACCTTCCCCTGTTTTATAGCAAACAAAAAGGAATGTCTGATGTGTGAATGTAAGCTTGTAAATATATGTGCGAAATGGTCAATGGTCTTGTTGTTTATTTAAAAGAATAAAAATGATTATGCATGGATGGCGGATTTTGTTTTAGTTTTGTTTGAATTATTGTTTTATGGTATGTTTGATTTAAAATGCACTGTTTTTGCTGTTTTTTCATCAGTAAAACAATGCTCTGTTTAATGCTGGGTAACAATTTACATGAAGGGTCTCTAATTACTGTGGATTTACAGTAAGTACCTATGTATGCACACAATTACAATGGTATTAGGCATAGTTACAATGCACTTCATATGTTTGCATTAAATAACCCTTTTCTCTTTACAATTGTGTATTTGCATATGTTGTGGAAAAAGACTTACATTGTAACTGTGCATAATAACACTGTGATTCTGTATAAGTACACATGTGTTTACTCTAACTTGTAAATACACAGTATTAGAGACACTTAATGTAAAATGTTATCTCAAGAGTTGTATGTACATTCTGACAGCTGCAAACCCAAACAGATACCACACCTGATTAAAAGGTTGCCTACTTTGATAAATAAAAAACTGCACTAATTTCCAGATCACTGCTTGTGTCTTGGTTTCATCCTTACACATGAACACACTGCACATGAAGGACATGCACATAACAAAACATGCACACAGACTTGTGAAGATAAATACATAACCAGCAATACATTATCAGACACAGTGAGCACTGCCTGTCTGAATGTGGCTCAGGGTAGCTCTGAACACAGCCCTTCCTTTCAGATCTCTCACAGCATGCTGCAGTGTGGACAGCATGATTGCATTGCACCGGGTACCAAACAAAGACAGATGCAATTCACCACTCTCCAAAACCACTTGTTACCTAATTAACACATGTACTTAATGACAATTAGAGTAGACATACACTGAAATAAATAACAATGCTGTAGGACAAAATAAAAACACAGCTATTATATAAAAAGATAACCCTGCACTGGGGTCCGGACCCTGCTCTGTGAGTACACTGCTTCTGTCCACACTGAGGGTTTCTTTTGCGTTTTGCGAGTTCCGCATCATGCCCTTCAGATTTTTGTATTTGTGTTCAGTATGTGTTGAAGCATTGCAACACCAGCAGCTGTGTTCTGAGGTGCTGGTGTTTCCTCTTCACCCTGCAGGGCAAATCCCTGGACCAGACGCTGGGTGCTTTGATTAAACACACAGAAATGTGCCTCTTTTTTAAGGAGAGATCATATAGCAGTCTAGTCCCCCAGTCTGTCATCTACCAGTTTCATAGCACTAATGAAACATGCTTTCTTTGTACATGGTACAGCCAATTTAGTGATTGTTCAACAAAGCAGCTGAACTGGAACTTCATCACACATCGTATCTCTGGGACAATGTGTTCATTATTACTGACAAAGTGCTTTAGTGTCACACTGTACATGTGTTCATCATTACTGACAAAGTGCTTTAGTGTCACAATGTACATGTGTTCATCATTACTGACAAAGTGCTTTAGTGTCACACTGTACATGTGTTCATCATTACTGACAAAGTGCTTTAGTGTCACAATGTACATGTGTTCATCATTACTGACAAAGTGCTTTAGTGTCACAATGTACATGTGTTCATCATTACTGACAAAGTGCTTTAGTGTCACAATGTACATGTCTTCATCATTACTGACAAAGTGCTTTAGTGTCACAATGTACATGTGTTCATCATTACTGACAAAGTGCTTTAGTGTCACAATGTACATGTGTTCATCATTACTGACAAAGTGCTTTAGTGTCACAATGTACATGTGTTCATCATTACTGACAAAGTGCTTTAGTGTCACAATGTACATGTCTTCATCATTACTGACAAAGTGCTTTAGTGTCACAATGTACATGTGTTCATCATTACTGACAAAGTGCTTTAGTGTCACAATGTACATGTCTTCATCATTACTGACAAAGTGCTTTAGTGTCACAATGTACATGTCTTCATCATTACTGACAAAGTGCTTTAGTGTCACAATGTACATGTGGTCATCATTACTGACAAAGTGCTTTAGTGTCACAATGTACATGTCTTCATCATTACTGACAAAGTGCTTTAGTGTCACAATGTACATGTGTTCATTATTACTGACAAAGTGCTTTAGTGTCACAATGTACATGTCTTCATCATTACTGACAAAGTGCTTTAGTGTCACAATGTACATGTGTTCATTATTACTGACAAAGTGCTTTAGTGTCACAATGTACATGTGTTCATCATTACTGACAAAGTGCTTTAGTGTCACAATGTACATGTCTTCATCATTACTGACAAAGTGCTTTAGTGTCACAATGTACATGTGTTCATCATTACTGACAGTGCTTTAGTGTCACAATGTACATGTGTTCATCATTACTGACAAAGTGCTTTAGTGTCACACTGTACATGTCTTCATCATTACTGACAACGTGCTTTAGTGTCACACTGTACATGTCTTCATCATTACTGACAAAGTGCTTTAGTGTCACAATGTACATGTCTTCATCATTACTGACAAAGTGCTTTAGTGTCACAATGTACATGTCTTCATCATTACTGACAAAGTGCTTTAGTGTCACAATGTACATGTGTTCATCATTACTGACAAAGTGCTTTAGTGTCACAATGTACATGTGTTCATCATTACTGACAAAGTGCTTTAGTGTCACAATGTACATGTGTTCATCATTACTGACAAAGTGCTTTAGTGTCACACTGTACATGTGTTCATCATTACTGACAAAGTGCTTTAGTGTCACAATGTACATGTGTTCATCATTACTGACAAAGTGCTTTAGTGTCACAATGTACATGTCTTCATCATTACTGACAAAGTGCTTTAGTGTCACAATGTACATGTGTTCATCATTACTGACAAAGTGCTTTAGTGTCACAATGTACATGTCTTCATCATTACTGACAAAGTGCTTTAGTGTCACAATGTACATGTCTTCATCATTACTGACAAAGTGCTTTAGTGTCACAATGTACATGTGTTCATCATTACTGACAAAGTGCTTTAGTGTCACAATGTACATGTGTTCATCATTACTGACAAAGTGCTTTAGTGTCACAATGTACATGTCTTCATCATTACTGACAAAGTGCTTTAGTGTCACAATGTACATGTGTTCATCATTACTGACAAAGTGCTTTAGTGTCACAATGTACATGTGTTCATCATTACTGACAAAGTGCTTTAGTGTCACAATGTACATGTGTTCATCATTACTGACAAAGTGCTTTAGTGTCACAATGTACATGTGTTCATCATTACTGACAAAGTGCTTTAGTGTCACACTGTACATGTGTTCATCATTACTGACAAAGTGCTTTAGTGTCACAATGTACATGTGTTCATCATTACTGACAAAGTGCTTTAGTGTCACACTGTACATGTGTTCATCATTACTGACAAAGTGCTTTAGTGTCACAATGTACATGTCTTCATCATTACTGACAAAGTGCTTTAGTGTCACAATGTACATGTCTTCATCATTACTGACAAAGTGCTTTAGTGTCACAATGTACATGTCTTCATCATTACTGACAAAGTGCTTTAGTGTCACAGTGTACATGTGTTCATTATTACTGACAAAGTGCTTTAGTGTCACAATGTACATGTCTTCATCATTACTGACAAAGTGCTTTAGTGTCACACTGTACATGTGTTCATTATTACTGACAAAGTGCTTTAGTGTCACAATGTACATGTGTTCATCATTACTGACAAAGTGCTTTAGTGTCACAATGTACATGTCTGCATCATTACTGACAAAGTGCTTTAGTGTCACAATGTACATGTGTTCATCATTACTGACAAAGTGCTTTAGTGTCACAATGTACATGTGTTCATCATTACTGACAAAGTGCTTTAGTGTCACAATGTACATGTGTTCATCATTACTGACAAAGTGCTTTAGTGTCACAATGTACATGTCTTCATCATTACTGACAAAGTGCTTTAGTGTCACAATGTACATGTGTTCATCATTACTGACAAAGTGCTTTAGTGTCACAATGTACATGTCTTCATCATTACTGACAAAGTGCTTTAGTGTCACAATGTACATGTGTTCATCATTACTGACAAAGTGCTTTAGTGTCACAATGTACATGTGTTCATTATTACTGACAAAGTGCTTTAGTGTCACAATGTACATGTGTTCATTATTACTGACAAAGTGCTTTAGTGTCACAATGTACATGTGTTCATCATTACTGACAAAGTGCTTTAGTGTCACAATGTACATGTCTTCATCATTACTGACAAAGTGCTTTAGTGTCACAATGTACATGTGTTCATCATTACTGACAAAGTGCTTTAGTGTCACAATGTACATGTGTTCATCATTACTGACAAAGTGCTTTAGTGTCACAGTGTACATGTCTTCATCATTACTGACAAAGTGCTTTAGTGTCACAATGTACATGTGTTCATCATTACTGACAAAGTGCTTTAGTGTCACAATGTACATGTGTTCATCATTACTGACAAAGTGCTTTAGTGTCACAATGTACATGTGTTCATCATTACTGACAAAGTGCTTTAGTGTCACAATGTACATGTGTTCATCATTACTGACAAAGTGCTTTAGTGTCACAATGTACATGTGTTCATCATTACTGACAAAGTGCTTTAGTGTCACAGTGTACATGTGTTCATCATTACTGACAAAGTGCTTTAGTGTCACAATGTACATGTGTTCATCATTACTGACAAAGTGCTTTAGTGTCACAATGTACATGTGTTCATCATTACTGACAAAGTGCTTTAGTGTCACAATGTACATGTGTTCATCATTACTGACAAAGTGCTTTAGTGTCACAATGTACATGTGTTCATCATTACTGACAAAGTGCTTTAGTGTCACAATGTACATGTGTTCATCATTACTGACAAAGTGCTTTAGTGTCACAATGTACATGTGTTCATCATTACTGACAAAGTGCTTTAGTGTCACAATGTACATGTGTTCATCATTACTGACAAAGTGCTTTAGTGTCACAATGTACATGTGTTCATCATTACTGACAAAGTGCTTTAGTGTCACAATGTACATGTGTTCATCATTACTGACAAAGTGCTTTAGTGTCACAATGTACATGTCTTCATCATTACTGACAAAGTGCTTTAGTGTCACAATGTACATGTGTTCATCATTACTGACAAAGTGCTTTAGTGTCACAATGTACATGTGTTCATCATTACTGACAAAGTGCTTTAGTGTCACAATGTACATGTCTTCATCATTACTGACAAAGTGCTTTAGTGTCACAATGTACATGTGTTCATCATTACTGACAAAGTGCTTTAGTGTCACAATGTACATGTCTTCATCATTACTGACAAAGTGCTTTAGTGTCACAATGTACATGTCTTCATCATTACTGACAAAGTGCTTTAGTGTCACAATGTACATGTGTTCATCATTACTGACAAAGTGCTTTAGTGTCACAATGTACATGTCTTCATCATTACTGACAAAGTGCTTTAGTGTCACAATGTACATGTCTTCATCATTACTGACAAAGTGCTTTAGTGTCACAATGTACATGTCTTCATCATTACTGACAAAGTGCTTTAGTGTCACAATGTACATGTCTTCATCATTACTGACAAAGTGCTTTAGTGTCACAATGTACATGTGTTCATCATTACTGACAAAGTGCTTTAGTGTCACAATGTACATGTCTTCATCATTACTGACAATGCTTTAGTGTCACAATGTACATGTGTTCATCATTACTGACAAAGTGCTTTAGTGTCACAATGTACATGTGTTCATCATTACTGACAAAGTGCTTTAGTGTCACACTGTACATGTCTTCATCATTACTGACAAAGTGCTTTAGTGTCACAATGTACATGTGTTCATTATTACTGACAAAGTGCTTTAGTGTCACACTGTACATGTGTTCATCATTATTGACAATGCTTTAGTGTCACAATGTACATGTCTTCATCATTACTGACAAAGTGCTTTAGTGTCACAATGTACATGTCTTCATCATTACTGACAAAGTGCTTTAGTGTCACAATGTACATGTGTTCATTATTACTGACAAAGTGCTTTAGTGTCACAATGTACATGTGTTCATTATTACTGACAAAGTGCTTTAGTGTCACACTGTACATGTCTTCATCATTACTGACAATGCTTTAGTGTCACAATGTACATGTCTTCATCATTACTGACAATGCTTTAGTGTCACACTGTACATGTGTTCATCATTACTGACAAAGTGCTTTAGTGTCACAATGTACATGTGTTCATCATTACTGACAAAGTGCTTTAGTGTCACAATGTACATGTGTTCATCATTACAGACCTCCTGCGACGAGAGGCACATTGCATACTTACATTACAAGCCCTAGAACCATTTGGACTCAATGAAGAGTTGAATCTGTGTCCCCTACTTTAAATCGCAATGACTATATGTCATGTTATGTTATATTGGATGGATCATACTAAGTGAAAGACATGGGAAAGTAACAATTCTGCTGTATGTCGTCTGGATAATGTGCTGAATGATTGCTGTTTCTTATTAAGAAATGCATACTAGACGTTTGAACGAGAAATAGTAGAACTAGTATGATTTAATGTGCAATTGATTTTTACATTTCTGAATCTGAATTGTAAAAATTGTATCTAAAGGTGTAACAATTTATACATTTTATTTATCATGTAATCAAAGAAACTACAAAATGATATCACAAAAGTCTACCTGAAGCCATAATAGTAGTACAGTATTTCATGTTAGATTTTGAAATGTTAATGTTCATTTTTTTTAATTTTTGTCTGTATGTAGAAAATTACAAAGAGGTGTGTAATTCAATATGTTAATGTAACATTATTCAGTAGGTTTCATTTGACCTAATTGTATCGATCTGTGTATTTTTATTGTACCGTATTTCTGTTGTGTATGTGTGTTTACGTGCTGTGTGTGTCTATGTTGTTCCTGTTGTTTGTAATTGTGGTTACTTCCCCCTCTGTATTTCCCGCCAGTTTTTAACTCTCTCTGCTGCTGTGTGACCCTCGTCTGCATGCGGGAGCATGTTCTGTGTCTCCCCTGTGATTGGCCCTTCCCTCTGTGTCAGCCGTGTAGTGCATGTTCTGTGCCTCCCCTGTGATTGGCCCTTCCCTGTGTATCAGTTGTGTAGTGCATGGTCTGTGTCTCCCCTGTGATTGGCCCTTCCCTCTGTGTCAGTCGTGTAGTGCATGTTCTGTGCCTCCCCTGTGATTGGCCCTTCCCTCTGTATCAGTTGTGTAGTGCATGTTCTGTGTCTCACCTGTGATTGGCCCTTCCCTCTGTATCAGTCGTGTAGTGCATGTTCTGTGTCTCACCTGTGATTGGTCCTTCCCTCTGTATCAGTCATGTAGTGCATGGTGTGTCTCCCCTGTGATTGGCCCTTCCCTCTGTATCAGTCGTGTAGTGCATGTTCTGTGCCTCCCCTGTGATTGGCCCTTCCCTGTGTATCAGTTGTGTAGTGCATGGTGTGTCTCCCCTGTGATTGGCCCTTCCCTCTGTGTCAGTCGTGTAGTGCATGTTCTGTGCCTCCCCTGTGATTGGCCCTTCCCTCTGTATCAGTTGTGTAGTGCATGTTCTGTGTCTCCCCTGTGATTGGCCCTTCCCTCTGTATCAGTCGTGTAGTGCATGTTCTGTGCCTCCCCTGTGATTGGCCCTTCCCTGTGTATCAGTTGTGTAGTGCATGGTGTGTCTCCCCTGTGATTGGCCCTTCCCTCTGTGTCAGTCGTGTAGTGCATGTTCTGTGCCTCCCCTGTGATTGGCCCTTCCCTCTGTATCAGTTGTGTAGTGCATGTTCTGTGCCTCCCCTGTGATTGGCCCTTCCCTCTGTATCAGTTGTGTAGTGCATGTTCTGTGTCCCCCCCCTGCTCCCTGCAAAAGCAAATAAAACATAAATAATTAATGAATTAAAATATTGCATGACTCATCCTGATGTGGCAACAGCCCCAGTCTGCCACAGTGCAGCTGCGCTAGTGATCAAGAGCTACACTGGTAAATATTGAGTCTCCCTTTTTATCAATCAGCATTATTTCTCCATCTGTTAGACATTCAGGGAAATAACATACCGAAATGCTTATTAATCGAACGTGAGTTTAAATTATTAGTAAGTACACACTTTTTGATTTGAAAGCTGAACATTAACATCAGCAAAAGAACAACTAAGTTACACGTTTTTAATGAAAAAACAATTGTAGGCAACGTTTTCTCTAAAGTAAAATCAGGCTTGTGTTATTGTAAAAGCCACTTCTGATATATTTACTACTGCTAATCTAAGTTAAAAATAAAAGATATTTGGTGGGAATTGAACTTGTTCATGGCCCCGTGCAACATTACCCTATTTTCAATTCTAAAACCAGTATTATTTAATTTTTAATAACGGAATGATACTCGCTCTTCCTTCAGATATTTTTGTGGGTAATAAATAAAAAAGATATGCTATATTTAAGTACTAATATTTTGTGTAGTCGTCTCTCTGACCGCCCGCCAAGTTCACATTTACTTGACGACGTTTTTTCTTACTGTTAGCTAACTTATGAATGGTGCAGACCTGGGGTCAAACCAGCATGTTTGTGCGTGTAGGGCGTGCGTGTACTTTATAAATGTGGCCCATCCTTTGAATACTTTCAAATTTTTATATTTAATTTTAAAGCAAACCAATGCCAAACACAACAAGTATAATACATACATTATAATACATAAATAATGAAAGAAAAAAGGGTGTGTGTGTGTGTGGGGGGGCAGCATTACTGTATTGACAATAAGGATTTAATACAGAGGTCTGCTGTAGTGTGTTACAGTAGCAGGAGTGCAAACTTGTATTCAATGTTTATTGCTTTAAGTCTTTTCCATATCAACAGAAATGTTGCACACATGTACTCCCATCCCTGTTACCATTACAAAGATTCCCAGCACTGTACATTAAAGTTGAAAAGTTGAAACATTTAAACATGTTTAATTAGAAGAGGAAACAGAATCTAATATTGAAAGCCTCTTCTACTCAAAGTCCGCCTGGTAATATTTTGGTCTTTCTCAATGTTTTCAGCAGGCTGTCCCTCATCTCTTTGGTCCTCAGGCAGTAAATGACTGGGTTCAACAAGGGCGGCAGCACATTCTGCACCACAGACGCCAGGATCTGTGCTTCTGAGGAGGCTCCCGGGACTCGGTAGGAGATGTACACGCTAACAGCAGTCAGAATGAAGACAGAGATGACCAGCAGGTGAGTGGCACAGGTGGAGAAGGCCTTGCGACGGCTCTCAGGTCCATCAACCTGCAACACGGACCTGATGATCCTCACATAAGACAACAGGATGAAAAACAAGGGAATTAACAGCACAGCCAAACCTATAGAGAGAGACACATAGCTGATGATTACAGTGTTAGCACAGGCCAGCCTGAGCACAGCAGAATAGTCACAGAAGCAGTGGAGAACCTCATTGGGTCCACAGAACAGCAGCCTGACAGTAAGGATCAATGGAACCATTGGCATGAGCAAGCCACCCAGCCAACAGCAGAATATTAGTTTCAGGACAAAACTGTTGCTCATTATATTTGGGTAATGGAGAGGGTTGCAGATGGCCATATATCTGTCGTAAGCCATGAGCGTGAGGAGAAAGCTTTCAGCTGTGCCCACGCCGAGATAGAGCACCATCTGGGTGAAACAACCTGCAAAGGAGATGACCCGAGAATCAAACAGGAAAAGGGCTAACGTTCTGGGCAAGGTGACCGAGGGGATGACCATGTCTAAAATGGCCAGGCTACAAATGAGCATGTACATGGGGGTGTGCAAGCTTTCATCTAGTATAAATGTAAGCACTATGAGCAGGTTCCCCAGGAGGATGAGGAGGTAGACAGTCAGAAAGACAGCGAAGAGGTAGTTCCTGCTCCCCTGGTCCTGGAACTGTGGAAAACCAATGAAAAAGAACTCTTTGATTCCCAGACCAGTCTGGTTTATGCCAGACATGCTTGCTCCTGGAAACAAGAGCACAAACAAACATACACATTTAATACAGAGTATGTAAAGCAATAATGATATGAGCATGTGTAACAGAGCAAACATAACAGGTATTAAACAGATAAGAGATCAGGAAAAGCAGGGTCTATTTTAATGATCTAAAATGTGGCCCAGCTTGTGGGGTTTGATATGTCTAGACTGGACTGCAGGTTTCTATACTTTATATTAAAATCAGCAGCACATCCTTGCCAAGAATAGCGAGCTGATCAACACAAACACATTTTGACACGATCACTGCAGTGCCAGGTGCTCTTAATGTTTTTTTTTTTTTTCTTGTCTGAAATGATATAAATGCTTGTTTTTAATTAGCAAAGGCTGTAGAGAGAGGGTTCTTGTTTTTCATCCCTGTATTACTGTTTGCTGTAGCTGTGCTTGTCATCCCACACATGGGTATAGACACTGAGAACCCAGAAGCTGTGGATGCCAGTGCAGGGTGCAGAGCACAGGAGCTCTAACACAGAGGAGGCTGTGCTTCACTGTGCTTGGTCAAGCAAAATCTTACATTCAGAAATACTAAAAGAAACTCCAAAATCAATAACAAACTTAGCGACTAGAACTTTTTCTCAATCTCCTCAAATGCTGGGCACTGATTTGTAATTTTCTTTAACGTAGCACTGTGGAGCATTGCTAAAAAAATCTCATATTTGTGCGCGTGCTTCTCTTTGTTTACAGAACTCTTTCTTTTACTATCTGATTTAGTAAATATATTCATGCTTCAATTAGACTGTTGAATGTTATTGAAAGTTAGAGATCCGTCTGTTTTTGCAGGCATTTACTAAGCTCCTTTCGGTCACTCTCTGCTCGATTGTCCCATGTTGAGTTTTTTGTAACTATGTATCTCGCATTTTATAATGCAAGTTACGGCAGGACAACTTCTCGAACTCCAAATTTCTAAAAAATGTAAATGTGACAGACAGGGATGAATTTCAATATCCATATTTATTTAAAACTAAGGTAGGCTGAAATGTGTGCAGTATGTAGTATGCAGTAAATATACAAAACCGACTCAAAGAGTTCAGCGGGCACACCTAACCGGTGCCAAATTTGCTGTAGTTATTTTTAGGTGATAAAAATATTCATTTTTATACTATTATTTCAGAAATTAGAATTTCCACAGGGAACTACATATCACATGACAATGGGTACAGCCATGATCACCATCAAAAACACAGCATTACCTATATGTGATAAACACAGCCCTATCTATGTGTGATAAACACAGCATTAGCTATGTATGATAAACACAGCATTAGCTATGTGTGATAAACACAGCCCTATCTGTGTGTGATAAGCACAGCCCTATCTGTGTGTGATAAACACAGCGCTATCTGTGTGTGATAAACACAGCCCTATCTATGTGTGATAAACACAGCATTAGCTATGTGTGATAAACACAGCCCTATCTGTGTGTGATAAGCACAGCCCTATCTGTGTGTGATAAACATAGCCCTATCTGTGTGTGATAAACACAGCCCTATCTATGTGTAATAAACACAACCCTATCTATGTGTAATAAACACAGCCCTATCTATGTGTGATAAACACAGCCCTATCTGTGTGTGATAAACACAGCCCTATCTATGTGTGATAAACACAGCCCTATCTATGTGTGATAAACACAGCCCTATCTGTGTGTGATAAACACAACCCTATCTATGTGTGATAAACACAGCCCTATCTGTGTGTGATAAACACAGCCCTATCTATGTGTGATAAACACAACCCTATCTATGTGTAATAAACACAGCCCTATCTGTGTGTGATAAACACAGCCCTATCTATGTGTAATAAACACAGCCCTATCTGTGTGTGATAAACACAGCCCTATCTGTGTGTGATAAACACAACCCTATCTGTGTGTGATAAACACAGCCCTATCTGTGTGTGATAAACACAGCCCTATCTGTGTGTGATAAACACAGCCCTATCTGTGTGTGATAAACACAGCCCTATCTATGGGTGATAAAGCAGGACCTGCTGAATATCGTTTTTACTCCTGTCAGTACTGAAAGGTGAATTGCATCAATAATGTTAAGTGCACCCCAAGCACTTTCCTATTGAGAGCAGATATTACTCACCGGCGTTCTGATGGCTCGCTTGCTGGTGGGGATCAGAACTAGAGATGCGCAGGAAAGCACTGCTTTATTTCATTGGGCTGTCCCAGGGGAGTCTAATAGCATCATTACACAACAATTAAGACTGTTAGGAAAGAGGTAATGGGTAGTCACATGGGGGCATAAGAACAAAACAAAATAAATGTGCATTGAAGTACATATTAATGTAGGGCATGCACATGAAATCTAAGTTCCCTGATTATTAGGAAAAGTATAAAATCTAACAATGGTCTGCACCTGCTGGCCTCCCAGCTATCTTTTTAGTTTCTGAACCAAAGTGATGCGCAAGTGAAACCCTACCGGATACACATAAACAGATATACAGGTACAAAGAGGTACAGGGCTTTATACATGCACAACACTTCAGACTATAGATTCCAAACGTTTCATCCATTCTTAACTCCAACTACTAGAAAGAAAAATGCATGTTAACATAACAGAAGTAAGAAACAACCCCCTCAAGTGATTTAAGATATCCTCAGTTATAAAACTAGATGGGTTGGTTCTGTTTGTAATATTTATGCTATACAGGTGATTGTTATTCTTTTAAAAAATGGGAATTAATTACAAGCAATACTAAATTATCCTCACCTCTTTAATATCATCTTGTGTGTGCTCTGCAGAATAATTTCTTGTTTGCTATGCTTAGTAAATAAGGCAGCCTCAGAAAGGTGACCCCACATTGCTATACTTGTACTGTGGGAAACGTTTCTAAGGGATGCTACAATGAATCCACAGCACACAAGGCCCATTAGAGAGAAGGCTAGAGATCATTGCACCGGTGGTGTCTGATCACACAGGCTAGTGTGGGACAAGGAATTGATAACACTTCATCCCAGGTGATAACGTTACTCCAGGGCTGTAGAATACCAGTCTCAATTAAACCAGCAGTGTACAGCAGCTCCCTCAAGGAGATGTGGTCAGCCCTTTTTAATCAGTGTTAATGATGACCCAGTGGTGTTTTGTGTTTATTGTGTATATTTAATTACAGTATGATGTGATCAGGTATCAAGCCGGTTTCCACTGTATCTTCCATGGTGTTCAGAACATACCTTCACCAAATTCAGCTGCTGATTTTGGAAAGTATGGAACTTCATTAGGATAAGAGGTCGGGGGTCTGTGACCGAACTTGTGCTGAGCAATGTCTGTGTCCAGTGTGAGGTGTAATGTGGTGAGCAAACCTGCTCAAAGGAGTGATAACCAAGGCACTGAAACGTTTCTTTAGTATGTTATTCTAGTCTCACTAGAATAATGATGTTCTCATAATTTCCTCGCAGTTGTTTTGCTGTTGAATTTTCTTTTGCATAATGAATAAGGGTTAGCACATTTGTATCACTTCCAGTACACTTCCTGTGTTAAAATCAGTAAGACCACACTGGAGAGGAACACTCGCATGACAAGCTGTTATCTGGAGCCTGTGTTTCAATAGAGGAACACCACACTGGAGAGGAACACTCACATGACAAGCTGTTATCTGGAGCCTGTGTTTCAATAGAGGAACACCACACTGGAGAGGAACACTCGCATGACAAGCTGTTATCTGGAGCCTGTGTTTCAATAGAGGAACACCACACTGGAGAGGAACACTCGCATGACAAGCTGTTATCTGGAGCCTGTGTTTCAATAGAGGAACACCACACTGGAGAGGAACACTCGCATGACAAGCTGTTATCTGGAGCCTGTGTTTCAATAGAGGAACACCACACTGGAGAGGAACACTTGCATGACAAGCTGTTATCTGGAGCCTGTGTTTCAATAGAGGAACACCACACTGGAGAGGAACACGCACATGACAAGCTGTTATCTGGAGCCTGTGTTTCAATAGAGGAACACCACACTGTAGAGGAACACTCGCATGACAAGCTGTTATCTGGAGCCTGTGTTTCAATAGAGGAACACCACACTGGAGTCAAACATGCGTAGGGGAACACCTTGTAGTGGCTCTGTAGTGGCTCTAGTGCAATGATGGCCAAAGGACCCTTCCACTCCTGGTCTTTGTTCCAACCCGGTTCTAAATTGTTTAATTGAACCAATTCAACCTCCATCCAGTCCCTGGAGTAGTTCTTTATAACCTTTTACCTGTTAAACCTGGAGTGGAATGGTCCTCCAGGAGTGGGCTCTGCTCCAGTAGCTCTAGATGTCTGGTATGTTTATGCACACTGGGCGTAGTGGCCATTAAAGGGAGAATGTTTTTTAAATAGTTGATATCACTTCGTTGCAATGAATATCGAGAGGCACGCATGTTTAACTTTGGTGTTTGCTGCTTGTTTCCCACCTTGTCTTGGATGTGTTTCATTAGACTCTTTTTGGCTTCTTCCAAAATGTAAAGAACTTTTCTTGATATCACGCATTTACCATAGTTTACCATGCTAGGGTTGTTAATATGCTTTTTGATACCTCTCTGGGTATTACCAAGCTTTCCTATTTTACCATGCTTTCACTGTCCTTTATTACACTTTCCTTTGCTTTTATTATGGTAAACTTTTATAAGGGACATGCTAAGAACATATGTGGTGAAATTGGTTTGTATTGATTTTGTTAATTAAAAAAATGAAATACATGTTAAAAATGGGAAAGCGTGAGACCTGCAAGGCAATGGTGAATGTGCACACAGTGACTTTTCAGCGAGGCTCCAGTAGATTCCATTTGTTCTGTCTATACAGCTATTTGATCTACCTTGGCCCTATGTTTCTCTGTGACTCACAGGTATGGAAATACTGTAAAATAAATTTTCATAGTGATTCACCCACTCCAGGTTTTACTAGGAGCTTGATTTAGCCACAGTGTATAATAATAATAATAATCTTAATTTTTTATATAGCACCTTTCATAGTTGACCAGCGTCACAAAGTGCTTTACAAGATACGAGACTAGGGTGTCTGAACTATACATCAACTGCAGAGTCACTTACAAGAACGTCTCACCTGAAAAACGGAGCACAAGGAGGTTAAGTGACTTGCTCTGTGTCACACAATGAGTCAGTAGCTGAGCTGGGATTTGAACCGGGTATAGAAGATATACATAGGACAGAGGGAAGGAGACAGAGAGTAGTGATGGTATGGAATGGGCTGCCTAATCATGATGTAGATGCAAAATCACTGGGATTCTTTAAGAACCAACCTGACAAAGTTTTGAGATCAATCAGCTACTAAGAACCGGACAAGCACTGATTGGCCAAACAGCCTCTCTCATTCATTAATTTTCTTTTGTTTTTAAGCTCAGGTGTGTCTTATTAGCAAAACCAGGAATGGATCAAACTGCTATGCAACAGGAGTTTATTTCCATCCCGGAGACACAGTGTACGCATTTTTCAAAGCACTAAAAATATTTATTATTATTATTATATCAACATATGCTTAATTTTTGTTTTGTACTGTTAAAATTATTATATTAATTTTTGAAAATATGCTTTTTCAATTTCCAAATACCCAAAGAGTTTATAAAAAAATGTATAATTACATTTCTTAAATAATTGCTTATGAACAGTAATAAGAATAAGAAACTGAGGGATTGTGGGTGAAATTACAGGAACTTTTGTCAAGTAGACTCATTAAAAAAAAAACTTCTCCCAACTTCTGTTGGTTTGTTTGTTTTTCATGGAAGAAATGAAACATGAATGTACTGTACATAGTCGACTCCCAAAGCTATAAGACAAACATCATTAAAGATATAGTTCTTTAATAAGACAATGCTTTAATTGGTCTAAGCCTTGGTATTCTTCAAGGTGCTTATTACTGAATGGTTCTCCTGAGGTCATGTTGATACTGTATTCACTGCAGAGCTAATTATTATTGTTCTCATTGGGACCAACGCTATCAGACCCATATCAAAGGAAGTGTCCAGCGAGACACACACATGAGACGAGACTGGATACTGGCGTGCGGGTGTGGAAACTAACCTCCTCACCGAAAAGCATTTTCTACCATGTCATCGCAGTGCAGGCTCTGTACATTACTGTAATCCTGTCTGAAAGGGTTCAATCAATCCACGTTATTCATCTCCTCTATGCGCTGTGAGACACCCTGCAGTGTTTACAAGAAGCGTGTTACTTTACCTCTGCTGTGTCCTGTGTTGTCCATATCACGTTCATATATTGCTCAACATAATCCTGATCATTTTGCTAGTTTTATTCACATATCGTGTGTAGTAATATGCATCATGTTTATTATTAAAACCCAGATGCAGGGCATGAAAGTAAAAATGTGATCAATTGTGCCTCTATCATGCATGTTCTCTATCATTCTCTACTGCTGTTCCTGTGTAGATCAATATCCTATCATGCATGTTCTCTATCATTCTCTACTGCTGTTCATGTGTATATCACTATCCTATCATGCATGTTCTCTATCATTCTCTACTGCTGTTCCTGTGTAGATCAATATCCTAGCATGCATGTTCTCTATCATTCTCTACTGCTGTTCCTGTGTAGATCAATATCCTATCATGCATGTTCTCTATCATTCTCTACTGCTGTTCCTGTGTAGATCAATATCCTATCATGCATGTTCTCTATCATTCTCTACTGCTGTTCCTGTGTAGATCAATATCCTAGCATGCATGTTCTCTATCATTCTCTACTGCTGTTCCTGTGTAGATCACTATCCTATCATGCATGTTCTCTATCATTCTCTACTGCTGTTCCTGTGTAGATCAATATCCTATCATGCATGTTCTCTATCATTCTCTACTGCTGTTCCTGTGTAGATCAATATCCTAGCATGCATGTTCTCTATCATTCTCTACTGCTGTTCCTGTGTAGATCACTATCCTATCATGCATGTTCTCTATCATTCTCTACTGCTGTTCCTGTGTAGATCACAATCCTGTCATGCATGTTCTCTATCATTCTCTACTGCTTTTCCTGTGTAGATCAATATCCTATCATGCATGTTCTCTATCACTCTCTACTGCGGTTCCTGTGTAGATCAATGTCCTATCATACTTCTAAAAGCTGAATTCCTGGAGTGAGGTGACCATGAGGGGCTGCAGCTGTAATTACTGTCCCCTCACAAATGGAGGTTTTCCATTTTCTAGTTTACAGATGCCACTCTTACAGACGGGACATTGATTCACTGTACATGGGTTCTAGAATAATGTATGTAAGTTATATAAACAACATCGAATTCAAGTTTTAGAATTGGGATGCGGATTAATGAGCTGAAATATTCTGTTTGATGTTATCCCATTATTAGACATGATGCAAGAGCTGGAATTGTAGCCTTTCAATGTGCAGCGTTTCTAATGAGCGCTAGGGGCTGCCATGTATTCTCCTTGGTGGTAATTATTGAGGCTGTGATTCTGCTCTAATACTGCAGTGCGTCATGACGACTGGCCTTCTGAACTTAAACACAGTCTGAGGAACATCTTGTCCTCAAGTGTATGATAGTGACAAGGACTGCAGCTTTGTTATTTATCTTGCTACAAATAAAAGTGCTGAAATGACTCATATTCACTACTACTAGAGTTTATAAACGATCTCTGATACAGAGTAACAGAGTAAAAATGTCACCTCCTTGACAGTTCGCAGATCAGGAGAGGGGGGGGGGGGGGGGAGAGAGACAGAGTAGAGAGAGAGTTATCCTCTTATATATATATATATATATATATATATATATATATTATAATATATATATATATATATATATATATATATATATATAGAGAGAGAGAGAGAGAGAGAGAGAGAGAGAGAGAGAGAGAGAGATATATATATATATATATATATATATATATATATATATATATATATATATATATATATATAGAGAGAGAGAGAGAGAGAGAGAGAGAGAGAGAGAGAGAGACTTTGACTTTTAAGATCCTTTATTTAAATATTCCAAATAAAATCCATTAAAATTCAAATAAAGGTAAAACACAACAAAAGTTAAGATTCCTACTGCCTCAGCAAAATTTAAAAAATCCTAAAATACATCGTGTTCTCCTTAAAAACAGATTTTAAACAAAATAAAAGGATCATTAAAAAATCAATATTAAACAGTGTTTTTTTTTCTTTGTTGAAAACAGATAAAAGCCAAAATAAAACACTGTAAAACAAAAATTTAATAAAATTAGAACAAAAACTGGAGCTCCCCCTCCTCACTCACAGCACACAAGGCGTCTCCCACACACCACCTTTCCTGAAAGTCCTCCAGGTTACTGACCAGTTTAAAATACTCAAACTCTACTCTGATCTGGCTGACCACGAGCACCCTGAACTGAACCACTAAACTGGTCAGTCCAGAACCAGAGAGTTGATTTTTCCTTGTCTTTAAAATAGCGAATTTTGCCTATCCAATTAAAAAATTAATAAGAACACACCTGTTTTTCATTTTAAAACTGTATAGAACCCCAAAAATAAAAAGCTCCTTACTAAAAACGACCCCTAAATTATTCAGGATTCCCTGCAGTAAATTAAAAAGTGGCCGCAGCCTCTCACACTCACTGTAGGCATGAAAGAGAGTTTCCTCTGCTGAGCAAAAAGCGCACTGCTCACTGATGCTGGGGGCCACTCTATGGAGAAACCTGCCTGTGGACACAATGCAGTGTAGAATCTTCCACTGCAGGTCCCCCACTCTCTTGGCGAGAGGCGGCTTGTACAGCACCCTCCACACCGGCCTGTGCCCCTCCTCTACAGCCAAGTAAGCTCGCCACTTAGAGTCTACCAGACCCCTTAGCCTACTATACTCTGTGGCTTTAACACACAATTTGTATATATGTTTTCCATTCATTGTGTGAAAGATAATTTCCTCCACATTCTGCAATTTAAGCAAAGTCCCTCCATTCTCTCCACCCCCCTCACCTTCCTCATCTACTGCTGGTGACATGATCATCCCTGGAAATAAGGAAAGCTGTCTCTGCTCTGTGCCTCTGGACAACTCCTCCCTCAGGACTGCCTTGAGCCGCGGGGAGAGGCAGCCCCTCAACTCACCCATCTCTGAGTGCCAGCCTAGCTGTGCAGTTAGCTGGGAGGCAGTTAGCCAGCAGGAGAGCTCAAGGTTTAACAGGTGGACCATCCTGGTTACACCTGCTTTTAAAAAACTGGCACAGAGCGTCATCGACTGGAGGAACTTAACTGGAAAGAGTGGATTAAAAAAAAGGGGCTCCTCAAACAGGTCCTGCCCTGTCAAGGACTCCACATCCCTTTCCACCCTCACCAGCTGCCAGGCTTTTAAAATACTTTGATAAAAAGGAGGAAGTCTTGCTTTACTAAAACTGGTGTTCTCAATTAAAAACAGGTGTTTTCCTAACCCCAGCCCCCCAACTCTATTGAGAAGGAAACAGCCCAGCCTCTTCCAATGAGCCTCCTCCTCAGTGTACAGGAGTCTCTGAACCGCCTGCAGTCTGAAGGCTGCCACCCTGCTGGCAATGCTGACTAGCCCCTGCCCCCCCTCATCACTAGGGAGGTAAAGGACAGCCGACCTCAAACTGTGTCTCCCGCTCCAAAAGAACTCCAGCAACACTCTCTGGATCTCCTTCACCAGGCCCTGGGGTGGGTCCAGGCATACCAGCTTGTGCCACAAGCTAGAGGCCACCAGATTATTAATAACAAGCACCCGGCCCTTGAAGGACAGTTGAGCCAGCAGTCCCTTCCACCTCTGCAGCCGCCCCCTCACCCTATCCAACAAACCCTCCCAGTTCTTTTTCATGTAGTTTTCTGTTCCAAGGTGCACCCCCAACACTTTAATACCTGTTCTGTTCCATTTCAGCCCCTCAGGCAGGAAAGGAGGGGTGCCCTCATCCCAGCTGCCTGACAGGAAGGTGTCACATTTTGCCCAGTTTACTCTGGCAGAAGATGCTCTCTGGAACTCATTTAGAGTCTGCTGCAGCGCTTGGACATCTGCATCCCCCCTCACAAACACAGTCACATCGTCTGCGTAGGCAGACACCTTCACTGTGGCAGAGGAGGGTGTGGAGGGCGAGGAGGGCACTGTCCATCCAGCTAGCCTGACCCTCAGCAGGTGCAGCAGGGGCTCTATAACCAGTGAATACAGCATACCAGACAGGGCACAGCCCTGCCTTATACCCCTGCACACTGGGAAGGGCTGACTCAGCCCATTGTTGATCTTTAAAATACTAAAAATGTTGGAATATAAAAGCCGAATATAAGAAATAAAACCAGGACCGAACCCGAAGGCTTCCAGTGTATGAAAGAGGTAGGTGTGGTCGACTCTGTCGAAAGCCTTCTCTTGATCCAGGGAGACCATTCCTACATTAAAATCACAAATATCACTTACAGTTAAAAAATCTCTAATAAAAAATAAGTTATCAAAAATAGAGCGACCCGGTATACAATATGTTTGATCCATATGTATTACAGTTCCAATAACATTTTTTAATCTATTAGCGATTGTTTTAGATAAAAGCTTTAAATCAGAACATAAAATTGACACAGGTCTCCAATTTTTAAGCTGGCATAGGTCTCCCTTCTTGGGCAGCAGTGTAACCACTGCCCTACGGCAGCTAAGAGGCAGTTCCTTGTGGCTGAGGCTCTCTCTCAGAACCTGGAGCAAATCCTCCCCCATTATATCCCAGAAATTATTATAAAATTCTGCTGGCAGTCCATCGATCCCGGGAACCTTTCCGCTGGAGAGCTGCTTGACAGCGGCGGTCATCTCCTGGTGGGTCAGCGGTGCGTCCAGCTGAATCTGCTCCTTCTCACTGAGGCTGGGTAACCCCTGGAGCAGCCGCTCAGTGTCCTCTATGTTGCACAGTTCTTTATTATAAAGTTCCTTGTAAAAACGCACCGCCTCTCTGCTGATTTCCTCCCGGGTGTGCAGTTCTTTCCCACCAGGAGTCCTGATACAACACAGCTGTCTACTGTCTGCTCTCTTCCTCTCCAGGTTGAAGAAGAAACTAGTGGGGGCATCCATGTCTCTCAACTCCATGAATCTGGAACGCACAATCGCCCCCTTCACTCTTTCCTTCAGCAAGCTCCCCAGCGCGATTTTCTGCTCCTTTAGGTTCTCCAGGGTCTGTTCTTTAAATTCTGAATTTAAACTTTCCTCTAGGAGGAGGATTTTGGACTCCAGTTCTCTCACGGCTGTGTTCAGTGACCTGGTTGCATTTATAGTATATTGTTGACAAAAACATTTAATTTGTATTTTGCCAATGTCCCACCACTGTCTTAAATCTTTATATTGTGCTTTTTCTTTTTTCCAAATTATCCAAAAAAGTTTGAATTGTTGCTTAAATTTTACATCTTGTAATAATTTTACATTGAAATGCCAGTAAGATGCTCTGTGGGGTTCTGATTGAATTAATACTGTAATTAATAGACAGTGGTGGTCAGAGAGACTACTGGGGATGATTCTTGCTTTGATAAATTTATTTAAATCGTTTTTTGAAGTATAAAACCGGTCTAGTCTTGCTCTATATACACAGTCTGTGTGATACTGAGACCAGGTGTATTGTCTTGAACTGGGGTGCAGGCATCTCCATATGTCAACCAGGTCACTGGACTCTAACAATGCAGCCAACTCTCTGGAGGACTGAGGGTGTGGTTCATCATTATTTCTATCAATATTAAAATTAACAGTACAATTAAAATCTCCTCCTACTACCACCACATCATTATTATTAATATTAAAAAGAGCTTGCTTTAATTTCTTAAAAAATAAAATTCGTTCGCCCCCTCTATTGGGGGCATAAATATTAATAAAAACATACACTGTACTGCCCAGCCTAGCTCTTACTTTTAAAATCCTCCCTTTCTCGATTTCATCCATATCTAGTAAAACTGCCCCCAGGCTGGGTTTAAAAAGCACGGCTACTCCTGCACTAGTACTAGCGCCGTGACTCATCACGCACAGCCCCTCCCACTCCGCTCGCCACGCCTCCTCATTCTCCTGTTCCAAGAGTGTGTTTCCTTCAGAAACACCCCCGCCTGCTTCAGCTCTAAAAACTCGACTAGCTGCGCCCTCTGAAAACACTGTCTGCAGCCGTTTAGATTAAAAGAAACAAAAACGCACCTTTCCATCATAGCTAAAAAAACTAACACACTAAAACAAGTAATAAAAGAAGTTTCATAAAACACAGCCATTTTTAAACAAGAGATTTTGAACCACTTTTTTAATTTTCTGAACAATTTTTTTTAATCTATAACGTTTTGGCTGATCAAATTCTTCTATTGTGGCTTTCCTTGTTATAACGTGAGCGGAGTGGAGAAATAACCTTAGATCAGGGAAAAAACTCTCTATTTCTACTCCCCTTTTCCCTTTTGTTTCTATCATAAAATCATTTACCTGCTCAAGCGTGTATAACTTTTTCTTACTGACGGGTTGGCTATCAGGGATGTCTGAGATAAGCGAGGAGTCAGAGAGCTCCCCCTCCATCTCATCCGCGCTGTCCTCTCGCTCGCCCCCGAGAATCCGCTCCTCCGCAGCTCCCTCCGACTCCTCGACACCGGTCTCTGCCACAGCCGTCACTATTTCAGGCGGCTGAGATTCAGCAAGTGGAGAGTCTTGCACCGCGCCCGGCTCACCCTGCGCTGTGCTCTCTTCCTCCGCGTTGGGAGGGACTGACGCCCCGCCTGGAGCCCGCAGTCTCCCTGTCTGCACGGGTTCGGAGTTCTGCACTGGCTGCGCTCTGCCATCCGGCAGCTCTGCAGCCTTCCGTTGAAATCGTGTCTTTTTCGCTACTACCTTGAATGATTCTTCACCATTCTCAGTAGTAGCGGTATTATCCTCCGAACCCGTCAGTGACAGGCTGCGGCTGGGTCTCTTTGTGCGAGGCCGTGGTGTTGGTGGTTCTGCTCCGGTTTCCTTCTGGATCGCCCCCTCCTCGGTCAGCACGGGCTCGCTCTGCGGCTGCGGTGCAGGAGCCGACTCTTCCTCCCGCTCACCCCCAACACCCCCGACTTCCTCCCCGCCAGCATCGCCCTGATCCTGCCCTGTCTCCGCTCTAGCCTCCTTTCTCGGGCAGGCTTTCCTCTGGTGTCCCTGTTCTCCACAGTAAAAACACCTCATCGTCTCCGAACTGACAAAAACTACACAATTCATCCCTTCCACGTTAAAATTCCAGGCAACATTAATGACTTGATTAGGATCATTTAGTAAGACAAACGCCTGCCTTCTAAACGACATGACGTGCCTAACACTGTTATTTTTGCACCCCAGCGGGATTCCCTTAATCGGGGACACCAGTTTACCAAACCGAGCTAAATTCTTTTCTAATTGCTCATTTTTTAAAAACGGAGGCACATTAGAAATAATAACTTTCGTTACCGGGGTTACTAGAGGGGAAACCTGAACAAATTCACCTTTCACTGTAAATCCTTCCTCTACCAGCTTGTGTACCAGAGACACCTCCACTAAAAATATTACCAGCGTTTTATTCATTCTTGACACCGATATAATATTTTCAAACCCCACCACCTCTCCTACTGCCAGCAGGCACTCCTCCACCGAAACCCCGGGGTCAGGCAGGCAACGGACCCCGTGTCGGCGGGTGAGAGCCCCCAGCCCTCCTGAACGAGACCCCATAACGGGATCTCCAAACACACACCACCACCCTACAAACAAACAAACAAACACACACACACACCACTAACCTACGAACAAACAAACACCCAAAAAGAACAACTAAGTAACTATCAAAATAAATAAATAAATAAATAAATAAAGTTTTAAATTTCCCGGTCCTACCGCACCCACGTTCCACCTCTCTGCAAGCCCTTCCCACAATCCTCCACGAGAGAGAGAGAGAGAGACACACACAGAGAGGGGGAGGTGGGAGAGAGTATATATAGAGAGAGAGACACACAGAGAGGGGGAGGTGGGAGAGAGTATATATAGAGAGAGAGACACACAGAGAGGGGGAGGTAGGAGAGAGTATATATAGAGAAAGACACACAGAGAGGGGGTGGGAGAGAGTATATATAGAGATACACAGAGAGGGGGTAGGAGAGAGAACGTCAGGGAAAGAAAAGTATAGATGGAGGTTGCCTGAATGAGTGACAGGAAGATAGGTTTTTATTATTTTTTTTTACTTTAGCGTGGTCAACAGCAGACAGTGGTCCTTATTTGTTTACTTGTCCGTTTTAAATCAACCTCTTGCTCGACTCTCCTGCCTGTGTGGAGCCTGTTTTTATTTCATACACAACGCTACAGTATGTTGAGCTGCACGCTGCTTGGCTCAACACCAAACGACTGTTTACTCAACCAACTAGAGAGAAATAGAAATGAACATTGCTAAGGGAGCTAAAATCAATTCCAAAATGTTTTTCCAATATTACAACAGCAAGCGAACATTCAAAGAGCAGATTAAATGTTTAAGAGATACTTTTGGCAAAATCGTAGATGAAAAAAAAATAGCAAATATGTTAAATGATTACTTTTCACAAGTTTTTACAAAGGAAGATACTGACAACATGCCCCACATGTCATCCAGTTCCTATCCAGTTTTAAGGCATAAGTGTTAAAGGGACTAGGAGCTCTTAAAATAAACAAATCCTGGGCCGGATTAGATCCTCCCAGTAGTACTCAAAGAAATGAAAGAAGTTATTTACAAACCTCTAACCAAGATCATGCAACAGTCTCCTGACACAGAGGTGGTACTGACAGACTGGAAAATTGCAAACGTAATACCAATCCACAAAAATGGAAACAAAACTGAACCATTTAACTACAGACCAGTAAGCCTGACTTCTATTATATGCAAACTTATGGAAACTATAATAAGATCCAAAATGGAAAATTACCTATATGGTAACAGGGTCCTGGGAGACAGTCAACATGGTTTTAGGAAAGGGAGATCGTGTCTAACTAACTTGCTTGATTTTTTTGAGGATGCAACATCGATAATGGATAATTGCAAAGCATATGACATGGTTTATTTAGATTTCCAGAAAGCTTTTGACAAAGTCCCGCACAAAAGATTAATTCTCAAACTGAACGCAGTTGGGATTCAAGGAAACACATGTACATGGATTAGGGAGTGGTTAACATGTAGAAAACAGAAAGTACTGATTAGAGGAAAAACCTCAGAATGGAGTGTGGTAACCAGTGGTGTACCACAGGGATCAGTATTAGGTCCTCTGCTATTCCTAATCAACATTAATGATTTAGATTCTGGTATAGTAAGCAAACTTGTTAAATTTGCAGACAACACAAAAGTAGGAGGAGTGGCAAACACTGTTGCAGCAGCAAAGGTCATTCAAAATGATCTAGACAAGATTCAGAACTGGGCAGACACATGGCAAATGACATTTAATAGAGAAAAGTGTAAGGTACTGCACGCAGGAAATAAAAATGTACATTATAAATATCATATGGGAGATACTGAAATTGGAGAAGGAATCTATGAAAAAGACCTAGGAGTTTTTGTTGACTCAGAAATGTCTTCATCTAGACAATGTGGGCAAGCTATAAAAAAGGCTAACAAGATGCTCGGATACATTGTGAAAAGTGTTGAATTTAAATCAAGGGAAGTAATGTTAAAACTGTACAATGCACTAGTAAGACCTCATCTTGAATATTGTGTGCAGTTCTGGTCACCTTGCTATAAAAAAGATATTGCTGCTCTAGAAAGAGTGCAAAGAAGAGCGACCAGAATTATTCCGGGCTTAAAAGGCATGTCATATGCAGACAGGCTAAAAGAATTGAATCTGTTCAGTCTTGAACAAAGAAGACTACGTGGCGACCTAATTCAAGCATTCAAAATTCTAAAAGGTATTGACAGTGTCGACCCAAGGGACTTTTTCAGCCTGAAAAAAGAAACAAGGACCAGGGGTCACAAATGGAGATTAGACAAAGGGGCATTCAGAACAGAAAATAGGAGGCACTTTTTTACACAGAGAATTGTGAGGGTCTGGAATCAACTCCCCAGTAATGTTGTTGAAGCTGACACACTGTGATCTTTCAAGAAGCTGCTTGATGAGATTCTGGGATCAATAATCTACTAACAACCAAACGAGCAAGATGGGCCGAATGGCCTCCTCTCGTTTGTAAACTTTCTTATGTTCTTATGTTCTTAACTTCCACTGTGCATTGGCCCATTCATCATGAAGCCCGATGTTTGGGTCTCGGGACCCAGCTGTGGCCACACCGCAGAAGGCCCTATGTATAAGACATATTTATGTAAACAGTAGTAAGTTACAGTGTCTATCGGTGGCAAGCCCCCGAAAGTCTACCAAAAAATAAAATGAGGCAGCAATAACCTGGGTCGTGTACTGTTAGAACTGTTCAATGTGCAATTCGTTTGGAGTATTAATAAGCGGGTTCGCTCAGCTGCACACTGCTAAGGGAATCTAATAATTTCTTCTTATTACTTTGATATATTTATTTATTTTTAATCAACATTATTACTTTGCCTCACCTTGTAAAAAAGTTGTTAATAATCCTTGGATGTTTTGAAGCCATTTGAACACATTTAACTACCAGCTATGGTGGTATGAAATGTATGGAAGACCATCCGAGTATTATTGCTTTAAAAAAACAAAAAAAAAACAAAAAAAAAAAAAACTTATTTTGTATGCGTTTCAAATATATAGCACACGTTCTAATTTGACTTTACTACGTATTCTAATTCTAATTACTACGCATAACAATTTGGCCAATCAGATCACTGAAAATGAAATGAGAACCAATGAATTCAAAGAAAATGGCAAGTGTAATAAATTATCCAATTCAACGTCACCTTACATCTTCCATTGGGACTTGGCATTGGGTAAAGTCTAGTGAAAGATGGATAGACCCGGACAGCTCAATACACCACGCTTCTGTCGCCCTGCAGCAGCTCAATACACCACGCTTCTGTCGCCCTGCAGCAGCTCAATACACCACGCTTCTGTCGCCCTGCAGCAGCTCAATACACCACGCTTCTGTCGCCCTGCAGCAGCTCAATACACCACGCTTCTGTCGCCCTGCAGCAGCTCAATACACCACGCTTCTGTCGCCCTGCAGCAGCTCAATACACCACGCTTCTGTCGCCCTGCAGCAGCTCAATACACCACGCTTCTGTCGCCCTGCAGCAGCTCAATACACCACGCTTCTGTCGCCCTGCAGCAGCTCAATACACCACGCTTCTGTCGCCCTGCAGCAGCTCAATACACCACGCTTCTGTCGCCCTGCAGCAGCTCAATACACCACGCTTCTGTCGCCCTGCAGCAGCTCAATACACCACGCTTCTGTCGCCCTGCAGCAGCTCAATACACCACGCTTCTGTCGCCCTGCAGCAGCTCAATACACCACGCTTCTGTCGCCCTGCAGCAGCTCAATACACCACGCTTCTGTCGCCCTGCAGCAGCTCAATACACCACGCTTCTGTCGCCCTGCAGCAGCTCAATACACCACGCTTCTGTCGCCCTGCAGCAGCTCAATACACCACGCTTCTGTCGCCCTGCAGCAGCTCAATACACCACGCTTCTGTCGCCATGCAGCAGCTCAATACACCACGCTTCTGTCGCCCTGCAGCAGCTCAATACACCACGCTTCTGTCGCCCTGCAGCAGCTCAATACACCACGCTTCTGTCGCCCTGCAGCAGCTCAATACACCACGCTTCTGTCGCCCTGCAGCAGCTCAATACACCACGCTTCTGTCGCCCTGCAGCAGTACAGTGGTGGCGCTCTTCACGCGGTGCACATTCCCGCAGTTCTGCACAGGGCTGCTGCGTGACGTCACTCAACTCCACCCGCAGAAATCTGTGCAGATCCTGCGCAGCTTTGAAAAGTTGCTGCGGAAATGGCTGCGGCTGTGAACCAAAGGGAGCACGAGTGACCTGCTAATCGTAATGCACATAACTACAGCTGCTGACCCTTGTTAGCGGAAGAAAACGACATCAAGTATTTCAACAACATAATGTACTAAATCAGTGATAAGTGATGAATAATGTTACAATAAAATCAATTACATCAGACTAACTCTGTATAGATTATCTGTATACATGATGCAAGCAAATATAAATAGGACGTTTAAAAATGACCAACCGTCATTAATACATGTAATACTGTTTATATTGGTGTTTACTCGGGCTGCGTGATTCAGAGAGGAGTGGTAAATTGTCGAGCGACATTTCTGGCGACTTTAGAACGTCTAAATAGCGACATCTAGCGACTCTGCGTGGTTTCTCTAGCGGCTTCCTGCGTTGTGGATTTGGTACCACCGGGCTCCTGTCTTCGTGTGTCGTTACATCACCTACCAGCCGTTCACGCTACATATTAATTATGAGAAGACAGTGTTATAAAGCGGGCTCCCTGGAGCTGTATGAATACAAAGCGACCTGCAATGCAATATATGAATTATGAGAACACAGTGTTATATACACTTCTTTCTTTCTTTCTTTCTTTCTTTCTTTCTTTTTGACTGGACCATGCCTATAAAAAACATTTTAAAGCGCCAGCATCTGCAGAAGCATGCAAAGTAGCCAAAAAATAGAAACCCGCGGCTGGCTTTCAAAGTAGCCCAATTCCGCGGGAAAACAGCGGACACGGCAAACTTGTTTCTCATGCCTTTAATTTGACCCTCCCCGCGTTTTCTAATGGTTGGTGGTATTGGCCAGTCACAACGTTCCATGAAAGGTTACGAAATGTTTTTGACGGGTTTCAATTGGTTAGCGAACACGTCCATCTCTATCCTTCTGTCTCATAGGGCCAGCGAGTTTCTAGAACGTTCGAAGTTGAACTCAAGCACTGAGTGGTTAACTCGAGTTGTCACTCCGTTAGCTGAGTTGTAACCCAGTATTTTTATTGGTTCACTGAAACGAGAGTGGGAAGTCCCGCCTTCAAATAAATAAAGTGTAAATCACAGCAGCTGTGCTAGTTGGAGATTGGAGTGTGGTCACACGGGAAAGGAACATGCATGAATTTAACTGGAGGGTAAGGCGGAAAAACATGTTTATTGTTGTTGAGATTTGTTTCCTTCGTGAACTGAGCGTGTCGAAGTCTATGATTGCACACGTGTGTGTGTGTGTGTGTGTGTGTGTGTGTGTGTGTTGTGTGTGTGTGTGTGTGTTTTAACCATCGTTGCAGTTACTGTGTTTCTGGTATAGATTTGCTGTAGATACACGCACTACGTACAGCGCGATGTAATCTTTACTATTAACAACCATATGAAGTTACTACAAACAACTATGAGCGCTGAGCGGTGAGTACATTGAGCTCTGAGTACGCTGAGCGGTGAGTACATTGAGCTGTGAGTACGCTGAGCGGTGAGTACACTGAGCTCTGAGTACGCTGAGCGGTGAGTACATTGAGCTCTGAGTACGCTGAGCGGTGAGTACATTGAGCTGTGAGTACGCTGAGCGGTGAGTACACTGAGCTCTGAGTACGCTGAGCGGTGAGTACATTGAGCTGTGAGTACATTGAGCTGTGAGTACACTGAGCTCTGAGTACGCTGAGTGGTGGTTACATTGAGCGGTGAGTACATTGAGCTGTGAGTACACTGAGCTCTGAGTACGCTGAGTGGTGAGTACATTGAGCTGTGAGTGCGCTGAGTGGTGAGTACATTGAGCTGTGAGTGCGCTGAGCGGTGAGTGCTGAGCGGGGAGTACATTCTGCCCAAGCTTTCTGCAACTAAACCCTGACAGGCACCCACAGCAGAGACCCCCCCTCAGCTGCTGCAGTCCTGCCTAGGCAGCTGTTCCTGCTCAGCAGCTGGGCTTGAACTTTGGGACTGGAAGGGGTTCAAATTAGAGCAGTGGAGATCTTGCAGGCTAAATGCATTCACTCGTGGTTTTGCACTGCACACTGTAGCTTTTAGATGTAATGTTGGTATGTAAATATTTACAATGACAAAACAGTGGTTATCAAGCAGCTTTGAATTGTATTTCATCAGCGGATAAATGTTTATTGCACTACTTGATTATTTAGCGTGACTGTGTGCTGTGCTCTACCGTTTTGAATTTCAAACACGCCTAATTGGAAATGTAATCTATATACCTAATGTTAATAATGCCTGTAATTGTGCTCCCCCCCCCCCCCCCCCCCCCCCCCCCCCCCCCCCCCCCCCCCCCCCCCCCGTTGACTCGGCAGAGAAAATGGTAGATTTCAAGACAACTTCACTACCATACTTTGCATAAATTATTTTCTAAACAAAGTTGAGGCAGGAGAAAGTAAGACATAAAGCACATCCTATCTACCTTAATTAGCTAAACGTAAATGACAAACAAAAGAATTATCATTCTGGTGGCGGCTAGTGACCTCCAAGGTCTGGTTCATTCTTTTGTCTCAGATGAATGTGATGCTTCGGCGCAGACGGCTATGAGATGAGGGTTTGCGACAGTGAGATATTTTAGAATGACGGGTTTGACGATCTGTTGCACAGACTGGGACTGTTGCTTCAACCCAAAAATACACATGGGATGCCAGTGACACTGCAAGTCTTTCTGTCAGTCACGCTGCACAAAGCAACTGCCAATTCGCAGCAGTGTGGCCACGAGCTTCCAGCTCCACTCGTCAGGGTTTTTTTGCTCTTCTTAAATCTACCATGCAGTTCTCTCCATTGGGCTTCTTCATTCTCACAAGCCCCCCCTTTTTTTTTTCAATTGTTAATGAATAGTACACATCAATGCTTTTTCTATTTGGGTATTTCTATATTCTTTAAGTGAGGGAATATATAAATGTGGATGTTTACAAACTTCTGTTAAAAGTTCCTCCAAGTCTTGCTCTATGATTATTACCAGGGTATGACCATGAAGCAAATGTGGACATTTTGCAACATTATCCGACTCTATGCGATTTCAGGTAGTAGACGCATGTGAAAGGGCTGTACGACTTTCCAAAAAAGATGCATGTTGCAAGAGTGTGGATGACGTAATTCTGACCTGTAGCACAGTCAGATGAGGCACAACTACAAACCTCTTTCAATCTGCCATGCAAAAAATAAAGAGGCTTCATTTAATTTCTTTCTTGATCTCTTCTAGCACGGTGAAGAACATGGATGTAATCCAGTGATTCTGCCTGGTTGTTCATCCTAGTAAACGCAGTGGCTTGCTCAGTGTGAGCAGCAAATCATTTATCGTAGTGAGCAATTATTTCTGGAAGTTGTCTGTTTGTTAAGCGAATCAGCAAAGCCGTACTTTGTCCATTTGAGCGAACTACCAGTTACTGAAAAGTTAACAGGGCCAGCAAGACTGTTATTAGCTGCACCCCTGGTCAGCCAATCCACTCTCTCATACCAGCCACTCTGAAGTGACCTGTTAGAATCTTCCTTTTTTGGCAGTGGCCTCCAGATTTTATGCAAAGTTTTTTTTTCTGTGTCAATTAGCATGGCAAGTAGTGTTCATCAACTGGTCAATGTTATCCTCCATCCCATCTTTTAAAAGTGCTGCACAAGACAAGACCCCAGGGGTAATAAGATGATACAACAGCTGTGTTTTAAATATAAAAAATTGGATACGAAATCAAATGATGCAATCTCCATTATTGAACACTTCAGTTGTAATCTTGCATATTTGGTACAGCAGTGCTTCAGCAGGGGGCAGGAGAGTGTGAGTGGTCCTCCAGTTAAAACCAGGCATTAGACTGTGTCATCTGCCATTGCTAGTACTGTGGTTAATCGCAGATGGGAGTTTATAATGGAGGCTTGTCTCCTGAAGGGCAAACAAACCCTGTCTGGGTTCCTCTCAGTAGCCAGAATTGCTGTAAATATGAATGCTGACTCTAGAGTTCACATTCAAATGTTGTTTTTTTTCTTACCTTTTAGACTTAAGTTTATTTTGTTTTATTGAACATTATTGTATTATAATGCTACACAACTAATTAATGTATACAGTTGACTCCACTTCTTTGCATATTGAATAATTGCACAAATCCCTTCATTGCACAGCATGCATCTGGTCATCTTGTTTGTTTTTTTTTTTACTGCATCATTTTCTGTGATTTTAGTATGATTGTAGTTTAATGCATAATTCACTTAAATGCATGAAGCTGCGCAGTCCAAGTTCATTGTAAGTTGTTAAATTGGATAACTGCATAATGCAAACAGCGTTCAGTGTTTTTTTTTTTTTTTTTAAATCTCGCTCTCTCTAGATAGCTGAAATCTTTGCAAATCCACAGGGTCAGCACTAGATGGTGCCGTTTCAAAGAAAATATTGCTCAAGTGAAGGGTTGCATTGCTAATGTTTAATTGCTTTTTCTCCCAGGCTTTGGACAACTTCCCTGTACTGCTGTATATTCTAGCAGCTAAGACGCTGCTCCTTTGCTTGGGCTTCGCAGCTACAAAGATGTATCAGAGCAGGAAAGCAGAGGCAGCTTTGAAAAAGCAACAGGAGCAGAAGAGACTGGCAGCGGTAGCGGCGGCAGCAGAGCACGAAGAGAAGGAAGACACTGACAAGAAAGAGGATTGAGCTCCTGCTGAGGTGGGGGTGCCTTGTGTTGCTGTCAAACTAGAGATCAAGAGGAAGGGAGGACGATTGTGAGCCCTGCAGACTGGCTCTGGCATGGTCTCAGAATACCACTGCCAGTTAAACTGCTCATCAAGTTGCTGATGGCTGATTTCATAGACTGGCAAAGATGAATGGCATTAACAAACTCCCATGTTTCTCAGTGTTTTTAACCTTTCAGCGCTGGCGTTTTTAATAAATGTGTTTTGAGTTGTACATTTTTCGAAGGGTGTCTTTTATATTTAGTTTTTTATGTGGCATGCTCTTTATTTTTACATGGCAGAGGGGGGAAACCTGTCACAATTTTTGTAGAAGGCTGGGGTAATTTACAGCTCTGTGTGTGTGACAGTGTTGCCCCAGATTGAAAGTGTACTTTCTCAAATGCTTTGTAGACTGGATAAGCCTGTGTTCTCGTCTGCTCTGGCAGCAGTGAGGACGATGCAGAAGAGAGGAAAGGGCTATGGTAAAAACTGGCTTAATTATCTATAAAGAAGTACAAGACTGCAGTGCAGTTTTGAATGGAGTGGACACTTGTGCTCTTTTTTGGGGCTGTAGAATGAAGACCGTGCAGTTGAGAGGATTCTTCCAGCACCGATGAGAAAGCGCAGTCCGTCTGATCATCTGAAATAAAGGCTGAAGACAGAACTGCTCTTTTACACAAACACTTCATTTGGATTAATGGCTTGTTAACCCCAGCTAGAGACATGTCAGTGTTTATGATGAGAATGTAACACATGCTGTGTCTAATCCTGACCACCTGCTGGCCCAATGATACAAGCTAGATTGCGTTTCCCTGCAGATACAATATCCCTGAGCCTTTTGCACACTTTATAAATATTTCATATACCTTTTGTATTTGGCTTAGTTTTTCTTGTTTGGGATATTAATGTTAGAGGGTAGAGAATATTACCCGCTGCTACTGCTGACAATCCGAGTCAGGCCCCTGGACTGTGAGTCTGGTACAGTTTTAGTGGGGCGTGTGCTGCAGTGTTTTCTGCACAGCCCTCTAACTGTACTGTCAGCTCACAGCACAGAAGCAATGAGGGCATTGAACTAAAATGACGAGAAACACTTTGATTGGGCAAACAAAAACAAGCTGAAGTCTTTTCAGAACAGTGATTGGAGCCATTCTGTTGATTGGTCTTTCCTGTTTCTGGCTGTGGAGTCCTCAGCAAGGCTCTTCTGCCTTCACAAAACAGCATTGGTGTCTGAACAGGTTCTCATACAACAACTGTATTAAATGTGTTGTGGGGTGTGGACAGAGCCCCTGCTTCCAATCAGTTATGCAGACTGAGGGACCAGGAGGTCACAATGATGCAGTTATACTCGGCTTCAGTATAACTGCACTTTGGGTTTTCATTAAAGGCTGCAATGTATTCACAGGTACCCTGTTGCTTTACAAATATAGACCACTAAAACTATCCAGGTGTTTTAAAAAACACGCAGTGGGAGCCCAGGTTTACTCCACAGGCAGTGTATTCAGGTGTGGGTAAGTTACTCTGAACACACTGGATCATCTTGTTGATTTTATAGCCAATGAACTGCAACAGTAAAATCTGCAGGTGAAAAGACAGGCTTGCTCTTTCCAGCAGAACAAGACTGAAGAGATTGTCTTCGTTGTGGAGGGGCAGACTGTCTGCAGCCCAGTATGGAAATGTATTTTCTTTTTTGGGGCGACGGAATTCTCCGGGCTGAGGCCGGTGTCAAGTACTCATACTGTATAAGGCACAGGATCCAAAAAATGAGTTCTGTTTGTTAGGTAAATGTTGATGGGATTGTTACCAGTAAACTGTATCATATTCTTATTTCCTTTTGGCACAGAAACGCCCTGCCCAGAAAGCCCCTCTTTTCAGGAATAAGTAATGTCTCATTGTGTTGATTAGACAAAGTGCCAGGATCAGTTCACTGCCAGGAACCAGACCAGCGTTTCTGGGAATAGCACATTATACTGATTATACCAATATCGCACAGCGTTTCTTCCTCTTCATTGATCACACAAGCAGCTGAACTAAATGTAGGCTCTTAAATATAAATCTCTTGATTGATCCACCCAATATGTTATCTATTATTTACACGTTGTAAAGTATAATAAAGGGTCGTTTTTTAAGATGACTTTTTGTAGCGTGTCCATATTTGGTAATCCCTATATTATAACTTGACTGTGAAATGTTTGCACTTGTCTCGTAACTCTGGTAACAAGATACTGAAACCGGTATCAGAACAGTGCAGAAATGTAAAAGAACGTGTAGCATCTCGTACATGTAACCGTTGCAGGGTTTTAATATACTTTGAATACTCATGCCATTGACTAACTCTTTAATTAAATTAAGGAGTAGTAAAGAGATGTGACTGCATGCCAAGTCAAGATAGGCCAGAACATATTCAAGGTCTATACTGGAGACAGGAGAGATCATGAAGGGTACAGGTCTATACTGGAGACAGGAGGGATCATGAAAGGTACAGGTCTATACTGCAGACAGGAGAGATCATGACGGGTACAGGTCTATACTGCAGACAGGAGAGATCATGACGGGTACAGGTCTATACTAGAATTCCAACCAGTATTGGAATCTCATCAACTCCCACATCACACCAAGCTGTGAGCTGTGTGCTGGTGTGATGTGGGGGGTTGATGAGATTTCAATGCTGGTTGGAATTCCTTTCTCAGATTTGAGCTCACATTGCAATAATACAGAGATAAATCGCAGTGGGCAGGATTCATAAAAACTTAGCACAGGTTTAATAATAATAATAATAATAATAATAATAATAAAATAAACATATTCAAGGCAGCTGCTGGATACACTTGAAAACAGTTTTAAAAACTTTCGCTATGCTTTTTGACAATTAAAATGATATCAGTTCCTTGACTCGTCACAGTAGTACAAGAAATACCATTTAATTAAAAAAAAAAAAAAGAAGGTGGTTGTGTCTATTTTTGCTTAAATCATTGAATCTGTGTTTGATGATGGCATGCCCCCATGGCACAACAGGGATTGTCTTTGTAAGCTGTTTTTTATGTATTATACAAATGATAATCAATTGCACGTGCAAACCAGCCACTATGCACAGTGCAAGCCAACATCTTAACCGCTTCCCAACAAAGGCCGGCTGCTCTGCACAAGCAGTTCTAGAGGGTTTACCCTCTTATCTGTAAGGTTTCGAAATGAAACTCCTAGCAAAGCCAGGAATGGATTCCCTTGCTTGCGTTAGCAGCTATTTCCTTATGGTGTGAATGCAGCGTTCGCTATGCCCTCTCCGTCACTGGGCTTCTCAATGACGGGTTTGGGCTTGGAGCAGACTCTTCCACAGGCAGCGGAGGAGCTCCAGGTTCCAGCTGCTTTCCTTGGCCTCCTTCAGGCCGTAACGTCTGTTGAAGTCTTTCTGGTTGAGCCTCCTGTTGTGGGAGAGGTTGCTGACCATCATTGAGAAGAGCATGAACCCGAAGAAGCCGATCACTATGATGACGTACCACTCTGCGTTCTTCTGGGGGTTTGTGCTGGATGACTGCGGGCTGCTGCTGCTGTTGTAGGTGTGCAGGAAGTCCCACTGGAGATTGCTGTAGTTCACCGGCCACATTCTGCTGTCAACAGACACAGCCTGTTAGATATCGTGACATCACAAAACTTTGGAGATATTCATTTTAAAAAGAATAAGAACCCTAAACTAAGTCCTTAAATTAAAGCCGTTAAAACTAAGGCTGTGCTCTGAATTCTCTCTCTTACAAACTACTTTATGACATTACAAGCCTCCTAATTAAAGAGTGATTCTACTTTCTAAAGGTAACGAGAACCTGGCCTTGTTTTAATCAGCTGATTTTCCATTCCCATTAAACTATTTGTATCTGACTTTTGTTGCCTTGAGTTTCACAAATGTGAAATGCTTGCTTGCTTGCTTTCTTTTTCACCAGGATATTTACCTGTTGAAACTGAGGCCTTGTTTACAAGGGGTCCTTGAAAACAATAACAAAGACAATTGTAAAGTATCAAAAAATTTCAAGGTGCAAAAATGCCAATAGAACATCGCAATAAAAACAACAGCATACAGAGATCTTAGTATAAAGAATCTATTTGTTAATGTGGACTGAGGGAGAAGCATTGGCAGGAGGTTCTAAGAAATTCACTAACATGACCTTTAAAACCAGAGAAGGAAAGACTGATTCAATTGCCAGGTGTCTGTAGCTGCAACCCCCTCTGCTCCTAATCCTGTTTAGCTGAACTCCACTCTAATTAAGCTCACAAAAACAAATGGATCAATCCCTTCTCCACGGCAGTCCTTCCTGCTTTTTAAACCACTGTTGTGTGCTTTCACATGGATCTGCTTCTCTCTCTGCTTGTCAATGCTGTGTGCTTTCACATGGATCTGCTTCTCTCTCTGCTTGTCAATGCTGTGTGCTTTCACATGGATCTGCTTCTCTCTGCTTGTCAATGCTGTGTGCTTTCACATGGATCTGCTTCTCTCTCTGCTTGTCAATGCTGTGTGCTTTCACATGGATCTGCTTCTCTCTGCTTGTCAATGCTGTGTGCTTTCACATGGATCTGCTTCTCTCTCTGCTTGTCAATGCTGTGTGCTTTCACATGGATCTGCTTCTCTCTGCTTGTCAATGCTGTGTGCTTTCACATGGATCTGCTTCTCTCTCTGCTTGTCAATGCTGTGTGCTTTTACATGGATCTGCTTCTCTCTGCTTGTCAATGCTGTGTGCTTTTCACTTGGATCTGCTTAAATGTCATCGGACTGAGCATTTTTGAAAAAAAAAAACAAAACAAAAAAACCATAGACAAAGATTTTCGTAACTCTATATTGCCTCTTTTTCTTACCTAATATTGAATAAGCAAAATATGTTTAGAGTGGTTTCAAATATGAATACAGTCCTCAGTGGCAGGTGGTAACAGTACACAGCTCTCAGTACACAAAGACAATCAGTCTGTCCAGGTATATGCTAACGCATGCCTCCCGCCTATCCTGTATACACAATGCATTTGCACTTAATCACATTTTTATTCGATTTGTTAGCATTACAGTTCTGATCTGGGAATGCTTCCTAATTAATGCAGTCTGCAGCACTTTAACTGCTCTTAGCTGTGTGTGGCTCTCTGCTTCCTCAGATTGCAGCTGGAGCAGCCCTCAACACAGGCAGCAGCTGTCTCCTGGTGGGGGTCTCCATACAGTATCAAATACAGTACTGTCACAAGACTGCCAGACAGTTAGACAGAATGGGCTAGAATGAGATATACGGACAATAAAGCAATGCAGTTAAAAAGCATCAAGCACTAACGCTTCCATGCAGTCTAGTAAAGCAAAGCCAGTGCTGTGGGGCAGGGGTACTAACCTGCTGCTGTGGGCCCCTCGCCTGGCTGCTGTGGTGCCTGTGCTCCAGTGGCGTTGATGGCTCCAGTCTCTCTATGGGGCAGCCCTTCTCTTTAATGACTCCAGGTGCTGAGCTGGGTGGAGCCTGTTTCTCAGCTGAGAGAGCAATCTGAGAGAGTGTCAAATATTTGATGGGATTGCTTTTTATATTCCTTTCCATCAGCATGTCTATGGAATTGACTGCTATCAAATAAGGGCTGGACTATAATCAGGTTATTGATGTGTTGATTAGATAACAGCAGCAACCAAAACACGAGAGAATATATACTGAGAAAACAATACATGGTAAAAGATTTGACTTGTTTTAAGGGTCGATAGTCCTTTTGCACAAGACCCAGGCACAAGATTGAGGTGTTTTAAGCACTTTTTTTTTTTTTTTACTGATTACAGAAATAGCTAAACAAAACAAAAGCCTAACTCCACTTTGGAGCACCAACTCCACCATCTGGTGCCTCCGGGAAGGGACAGAAAACAGGCGACAGGGGACCCAAATAGGGTGGCAGGGGTGACTGGAGTGCACACTGATAGACGGTTCAGAGCTTTTACGCGTGCTTTTATTCAATACAAAATAGACCAAACATAAAACAAACCCAAAAGCCTAGCTCACACTGGAGCGCTATAGCTAATACACACAGAAATGACCTTCCTAAATACGGGACGGCTAAGCCGTTTACCTGTACGAAACACATAGTACCTTTCCAGTGACTGCTCGGCAACATGGAACACAGCTTCCTGCTTCCGTCTCAGCAGCCCTGAATGAATTAGTTCTGTCTTTTATATTCCCCATGAAAACAGGGATCGGCAGCTGGCACTGATTTACAATAGTCGCCAACTACCAAAACAATTAACACACGTTTGCCTATTGTAACGCTTGGGTTTTACACTCCATTGAACTGCAGGACGGGGACGCGAGCCTGAGGTTAAAAGACAAACGCATTACCAGTCAACTAAAGACCAAGCACTGCAGTCGAGAGGAAAGCAGGTGTCTTATGCTGATGGTAACGTTATAAACCCATCAGCCACAAGGAGGGGGATCATTACATCGTGTTTGGCAGGGAGGATTTTAACCCCCTCCCTGCTCTGCTACATTTGCTACAAATGACACACTTGTGCGGCTGCGACATTTTTAATAACTGATTACTTTCTTACAGAAGTAATGTCTCACTGACATGACTTCTGACGACTTGGGTTATTTGTGCAACCAGGAAACTCTGCAAGCTTTTTGTTTTGCATGTTTTGCAAGCACAATACATCTTTGTTAACTTGGCTCTTTCCTGTTTGTGGATTTCTAATTCGGGAGCAGTAGACAGGTTTTGTTTTTCCAGTTATTTTTCCAATGTTTGTATTGTTTTAGAAGATTCTGAGGATAAGTAGTATGATGCCCAGTACAGTTGCACTGTGGATAATGCTGCACAGCCCCATTCTTATTTGTGGTTGGTTTCTGAGTCCTGTGTTCTCACTACAATACAAAACACAAGGCAACTGAAATCCAAGTAGGAGTGGTTCAATAATAACAAACAGCAGCAATGTTTTCAATCAAATCAAGGAACAGTTTGAATTTGAGTTCTGAACAAACCAAAACCCAGAGGAAAAAAACAAAAACAAAACATGTTATAGATCAAATATGTACTGTATATCTGATACAAATGAGCAAAACAAGACGGGATTGTAATTCTGTGTTGTTGTTTCTAATCATAAGCTCTACATGTTAATAGCAGAATGACCTTGAAGAATGTGTTCATGTATCTGATATCATGGCACTTCTTCCAGAGCAGCCCTTTTGAAAGCAGACAATGAACAACACAAAGCACACAAAGGTGCTGCCTGACACCCTCATCCTACTGAGTGACATCTACTGTGCACATCTTACTAACCCTGGAATATTAGAGATGATCAGTCCGTTTCACAATGTTTCTCACAATGTGACAATCGAGCAGCAGCTGCAATAGGGTTGATACCTTTCCACAGACCAAACCTGGACAGATTTCAAAGTATACCTAGCTCTATCAAAACGGCAGTACACTGTCCTAGACGATCTTGTCTAGAGGTTTTTTTTTTTTTTTTTACAAATAATTTCTGAGCCTGAAAAGCCTGTTTGTGATGGTCTAAAGCATTTTTCAGCCATTGTGTCTTTCACTACCCCCCATAATAAATATCAACTAACCCAGACAGGTGGCAAGCCAAAGCTGCAGTATAACTAGCCTCACTTTGAGGCATTGTGTTGAAAAGCATTTCGATTTTCTGAACATTTCATTTCATACCTGTTTCATATCCTGTCCTACTGGTATTCATTCTTACTGTGCCAGCTGGAGGTCAGTTGGTGAGTTATTAATGAACTGCAATGGTTTTTGCTTGATGTTTTCAGTTACATAAAGAAAGAAGAGGTGAAACAGAAAGACACATCACTTGTTCTGCTTAGGGGCTTCATTTAAAGTGTTTCTACAGACTCTCTATACTAATTTTACAACAAAACAAAACTCTCTCAAGCTACCCATTTTTCATTTTGTAATAATACAAAAAAACAATAGGAGTTCATTAAAAAGTGAAGTAAATGCATTGAAAATACAGCCCTAAAGACCATCTCAGAAATTCTCAATGTAACTCTAACCTATGGTGCTCAGTCATTTCTGCTGCACTGTATGGAGGTTTGTGATCTCAATGCTGCGGTGCTCAGTGTCATTTCCGGTGCACTGCAGGGAGGTTTGTGATCTCAATGCTGCGGTGCTCAGTGTCATTTCTGCTGCACTGTATGGAGGATTGTGATCTCAATGCTGCGGTGCTCAGTGTCATTTCCGCTGCACTGTATGGAGATTTGTGATCTCAATGCTGCGGTGCTCAGTGTCATTTCCGTTGCACTGCAGGGAGGTTTGTGATCTCAATGCTACGGTGCTCAGTGTCATTTCAGTTGCACTGCAGGGAGGGTTGTGATCTCAATGCTGCGGTGCTCAGTGTCATTTCCGGTGCACTGCAGGGAGGTTTGTGATCTCAATGCTGCGGTGCTCAGTGTCATTTCCATTGCACTGTATGGAGGTTTGTGATCTCAATGCTGCAGTGCTCAGTGTCATTTCCGCTGCACTGCAGGGAGGTTTGTGATCTCAATGCTGCGGTGCTCAGTGTCATTTCCGCTGCACTGCAGGGAGGTTTGTGATCTCAATGCTGCGCTGCTCAGTGTCATTTCCGTTACTCTGCAGGGAGGTTTGTGATCTCAATGCTGCAGTGCTCAGTGTCAAGTTTGTGATCTCAATGCTGCGGTGCTCAGTGTCATTTCCGGTGCACTGCAGGGAGGTTTGTGATCTCAATGCTGCGGTGCTCAGTGTCATTTCCGTTGCACTGCAGGGAGGTTTGTGATCTCAATGCTGCGGTGCTCAGTGTCATTTCCATTGCACTGCAGGGAGGTTTGTGATCTCAATGCTGCGGTGCAGAGTGTCATTTCCGTTGCACTGTATGGAGGTTTGTGATCTCAATGCTGCGGTGCTCAGTGTCATTTCCGGTGCACTGCAGGGAGGTTTGTGATCTCAATGCTGCGGTGCTCAGTGTCATTTCCGTTGCTCTGCAGGGAGGTTTGTGATCTCAATGCTGCGGTGCTCAGCGTCATTTCCGTTACTCTGCAGGGAGGTTTGTGATCTCAATGCTGCGGTGCTCAGTGTCATTTCCGTTACTCTGCAGGGAGGTTTGTGATCTCAATGCTGCGGTGCTCAGTGTCATTTCCGTTGCACTGCAGGGAGGTTTGTGATCTCAATGCTGCGGTGCTCAGTGTCATTTCCGTTACTCTGCAGGGAGGTTTGTGATCTCAATGCTGCGGTGCTCAGTGTCATTTCTGTTACTCTGCAGGGAGGTTTGTGATCTCAATGCTGCGGTGCTCAGTGTCATTTCCGTTACTCTGCAGGGAGGTTTGTGATCTCAATGCTGCGGTGCTCAGTGTCATTTCTGTTGCACTGTATGGAGGTTTGTGATCTCAATGCTGCGGTGCTCAGTGTCATTTCCGTTACTCTGCAGGGAGGTTTGTGATCTCAATGCTGCGGTGCTCAGTGTCATTTCCGTTACTCTGCAGGGAGGTTTGTGATCTCAATGCTGCGGTGCTCAGTGTCATTTCCGTTATTCTGCAGGGAGGTTTGTGATCTCAATGCTGCGGTGCTCAGTGTCATTTCCGTTGCACTGCAGGGAGGTTTGTGATCTCAATGCTGCGGTGCTCAGTGTCATTTCCGTTACTCTGCAGGGAGGTTTGTGATCTCAATGCTGCGGTGCTCAGTGTCATTTCCGTTGCACTGCAGGGAGGTTTGTGATCTCAATACTGCGGTGCTCAGTGTCATTTCCGTTACTATGCAGGGAGGTTTGTGATCTCAATGCTGCGGTGCTCAGTGTCATTTCCGGTGCACTGCAGGGAGGTTTGTGATCTCAATGCTGCTCTTGCTTGACTAGTTTTAACTAGGACTGTGGTGTTATTCAGGCTCTCACTCTGAGATGGATGGAGATGCAGATGGATCACACTAGTTTACTGCAAAGCTACGTCTTAGTTAGTGCTTATCTTGGCGAGAGCCGAGTTCAAATCAGCATGAAGTTTAACATCTACTCACGTAATGGAAATAATGTAGCATTGATTTATGCATTTTCAAGCGGTCATCCTGATGTGATTTCTGAAATGAAAGTGCTGGTCCACTATGAAAGGTGCTATATACAAATAAAGATTATTATTATTATTATTTATTATTATTATTATTATTATTATTATTATTATTATTTACGATATGTTAATATCTTAATGAGCAGGGCTTCTTGTGTGCGTGATAATTTAAAAGCAAATCTGTGTTAATTGTTAATTTATCGGAGTTAATTTGCACATATAAAAAGAGGGTTTTAATTAACAAAAGAATATATAACACCTTGAAACAGACAATTAACAGACCGCATTTGTGATGTCGACGAGAGAGAGAGAGAGACACTTGACTTTTAAGATCCTTTATTTAAACATTCCAAATAAAATCCATTAAAATTCAATAAAGGTAAAACACAACAAAAATTAAGAACATGATATATTTTAGGTTTTTTTATATCTGCTGAGGCAGTAGTAATCTTAATTTTACTCCATAAATTTAATCCATACTGGCCTGTGCCTCTCCTCTACCTCAGACATGCCCTCCACCTTGAATCTACCAACCCCCTCAACTGGTGAAAATGTGATATCTTCACACACAACTGGTAGATTTTCAGCCTGGTCACTTCTGCCCTCTCAAAACCGTCACAGAGAGTCATTGACTGAAAGAAACGCACAGGGAAGAGTGGATTGAAGAATAGGGGCTCCTCCAACAGGACCCTGCCTGTCAGAGACCTCTCATCTCTCTCCACCCTCACTGCCCTCCAGGCATATAAAACACTCAAGTAAAAACAAGGGAGACCTATTTTAGCTAACCCAGTACTCTCGATTAAAAACAGGTGTTTGCCTATCCCCAACCCCCCTTCTCTGCTGAGAAAAAAAACAAGCCAGCCTCTTCCAATGAGCCTCCTCCCCAGTGTACAGGAGCCTCTGAACCGCCTGCAGCCTGAAGGCTGCTACCCTGCTGGCAATGCTGACCAGCCCCTGCCCCCCTTCATCAGTGAGGAGATACAGGACTGCTTGCCGCAACCAATGTCTCCCGCTCCAGAAGAAATCCAGCAGTATTCTCTGGATCTCTTGCACCATACCGTGGGGAGGGTCCAGACACACCAGCCTGTACCACAGCATGGAGACCACCAGATTATTAATCTCCAGGACCCTTTCCCTAAAGGACAGCTGGGCCAGCAGTCCCTTCCATCTCTGCAGCCGCCCCCTCACCCTGTCCACCAGGCCCTCCCAGTTTTTCTGCACTTAAGTCTCCACTCCGAAAAACACACCCAACACTTTTATACCTGTCCTGTCCCATCTCAGCGCTTGGGGAAGGACAGGGGGTGAGCAATCATGCCAACTCCCTGACAGGAAGGTGTCACACTTTGCCCAGTTAACTTTTGCCGTAGATGCTCCCTGGAATGTGTGCAGGCTCTGTAGTGCCTTGATGTCTCAGTCACTGCACACAGACATATTCACATCATCTGCATATGCAGACACCTTCACTGTGACAGGACACTGCCCAGCCAACCAGTCTACCCCTCAGCAGGTGCAGAAGGGGTTCTATGGCCAGTGAATAAAGCATTCCAGACAGGGAGCAGCCCTGCCTTATACCCCTGCACACTGGGAAGGGTTGACTCAGCCCATTGTTATTCTTTAAAATGCTAAAAACATTTAAGTATAGAAGTTGAATGTAAGAGATAAAAACAAGGCCAAACCCGAAGGCTCCCAGGGTTTTAAAAAGGTATGTGTGGTCGACCCTGTCAAACGCCTTCTCCTGATCTAAACAGACCAGCCCAACATTCAAATCACATGTATTAGCCATTGATAAAAAGTCTTGAGTTAAAAACAAATTATCAAAAATGGAGCATCCCGGTATACAGTAGGTTTGGTCCATGTGAATTACAGCCCCTATACATGTTTTTAATCTATTGGCCAGACATTTTGAAATTATTTTAAAATCAGAACATAAAAGCAAAACAGGTCTCTAGTTTTTTAACAAACACAGGTCTCCTTTCTTGGGCAGCAGTGTGATTACTGCCCTCCTGCAACTGAGGGGCAGTTCTTTATCCTGGAGGCTCTCTCCCAACACCTGCAAAAAGTCCTCTCCAATCAGTCCAGAATTTTTTTAAAAAATTCAGCTGGCAGTCCGTCAATGCCAGGAGCTTTTCTGATGGAAAGCTGTGTAACAGCAGTGGTCAGCTCCTGATATGTTAGTGGCTTATCTAATTGATATTGTTCTTCTTCGCTAAGGTTGGGTAAATCCTGAAGCAGCAGCTCCATATCCTGTTGGTCACATGGCTCTTTACTGTATAATTCAGTATTACGTTTTACTGCTTCCCTGACAATCTCCTCTCGGCTGTACAGCTCCCTGCTGCAAGGTATCCGGATGCAATGCATCTGCCGGCTGTCTGCTCTCCTCCTTTCCAAGCCAAAAAAGAAACTGGAGGGGGTGTCCATGTCTTTCAGTTCCATGAAGCGAGCGCGCACCAACGCCCCCTTCACTCTCTCCTTCAGCAGGCTGCCCAGCATGTGTTTCTGCTCCCTCAGGGTTTGCAGGGTCTGCTCCTGGTGGTCTGTGTCCAGGCTGCTCTCTAACTGGAGAATTTTAAACTCCAACTCACTCACCGCTGCGTTCAGTGACCCAGTTGAATTGAGTGTGTGTTGCTGGCAAAAACTTTTAATCTGTGTTTTGCCAATGTCCCACCACTGCCTCATATTTTTATAGAGTCTTTTTTCTTTTTTCCATATGTTCCAAAATTGCTTGAACTGCTTTACAAAAACTGTCTCCTGTAATAACTTTACATTAAAATGCCAGTAGGAGGTGCTGTCAGAGTCAGTGGTATATATTAATGTAACTAACAGGCAGTGGTGGTCAGAGAGGCTACTGGGAATGATGTTGGCTTTAATGAATTTATTCAAATGAGTGTGTGACGTGCAGAAGCGGTCTAACCTTGCTCTATATATTTGTTGTGAGCGACAATGAGACCAGGTGTACTGCCTTGCATTAGGGTGCAGACACCTCCAGACATCAACCAGGCCACTGAACTGAAGAACTGCAGCTAATTCACTGGAGGACTGGGGATTGGGCTCCTCATTGTTTCTATCCATAGTAAAATCAACAGTGCAGTTAAAATCACCTCCCACTACCACCACATCATCTTTATCAACACCTGAAAGAGATTGCTTTAGTGTGTTAAAAATTAAAATACGTTCCCTCACTTTATTTAGTGCATAAATATTAATAAAAACAAATACAGTGCCACCCAACCTTGCTCTCACTTTTAATAACCTCCATTTTCACTCTTCAATATCTAAAATTGCTGCTCCTAGGCTGGACTTAAATAAAATTGCCACTCCTGCACTAGTGCTTGAACCGTGGCTCGGTACCCATGGCCCCTTCCATTCTGCCAGCCACGCCGCCTCATTCTCACTGTGGGTGCGTCTCCTGCAGCAGCGCTACCCCCGCCCGCTTCTGCTCTAAAAACTTACACAGCTGTGCTCTTTTAAAAGACTGTGCAGCCATTCACACCGACAGAGTAAAACAAGCAACAATAAAAAAAGATTCTTAAAAGAAATATCCATTAAAAATATTATTATTTGGCAACATTAGCGATCTTTTTCTTAATTTGAACATATTTTTAAAGACGGTACCTTTTTTGCTGGTCAGATTCCTCTAATGTTGCCTTTCGTGTGACGATGTGTGCTGAGTGGAGGAACAGTCTCAGATCTGGGAAGAAGTTTTCAATTTCAACCCCTCTTTTTCCTTTTGTGTTTTCCATGAATTGTTTAAATTCATCAAGTGTATAATTTTTTTTCCCCCTGTTAACGGGTTGGCTATCGGGGATGTCAGAGATAAACGAGGAGTCCGAGAGCTCCCCCCTCCATTTCCTCTGCTCCGCTATCCTCGACTGGCCGTTCCTCCGCGGCTCTCTCCACCTCCACCGCCCGCTCTCCTCTTCTCCTCCCAGCACAACCACAGCCATCACCGCTGCTTCTGCCTCTGCCTCCGCTTGCTGGGGTTCAGAGAGAGAAGAGCGCTGCACAGCGCCGGGTTTGGAGCCCGTCACCGTGCCGGGCTCTGCTCCGTTCCCTTTTAGGCAGATCTGCAGGTTCTTTATTTTTCACTTTTTTTAATTTTTATTTTTTAGTTACTATGACATATGACTCATCTTTCTCAGTAACCTCTTTTTTTGAAGGACCTCTGAGTCTCTTCAGCCTCGGCTGGAGTGTCGGCGGCTCCATTCGATTCGGCGGCTCCCTGGTCTCCGCAGACTCTGGCTGCCGCTGTGACGGGGGAGCCGACTCATCCTCCCGCTCACCCCCAACATCCCCAGCCAACTCCCTGCCATCAGTACCCTGCTCCTGCCTTTCCTCATTTCGATTATTTTTTTCGGGCAGACTTTCCTTTGGTGTCACTGTTCCCCACAGTTAAAGCACCGCTTTGTGTCTGGGCTGACAAATACAACACAGCCCGTACCCTCCACACTGAAGCCCCAAGCTACATCAGTCACCTGCTCCGGGTTATTCAGCAGTAAAAACGCCTGTCTCCGAAAAGACAAGACGTGCTTAACACTGGCATTTTTACAACCTAAGGGAATGTTCTTAATTGAAGACACCAGCTTGCCATATCGGTCAAGTTCATTCTCCAAGATCTCATTTTTTAAAAAACGGCGATACCTCTTTTAAAAAGATGACAAATATTGTATTCATGCAGGAAGCCGACACGATGTTTTCATAGCTGACTACCTCTCCTACTGCCAGCAGGCACTGCCCAGCCGACACGCCGGTATCCGGCAAGCAGCTGAACCCGTGCCGGCGGCTGAGAGCCCTCAGCCCTCCAGAGAGAGATCCCATAACGGAATCTACACACACACACACGCACACAACACTAAGCAGTAAGCAATAAAATGCTAACCAAAACAAACGAAACGATTAACAAATAATTACAGTATAAGAGAGAGAGAGAGAGAGAGAGAGAGAGAGAGAGTGTTAGTTCAGGACTAACTTCTTACACACTACCTCGATCAGGCCGGATTAATGGACAAGAGGGGCCGACTCTAACCCGTATTTTGTTGAAACGGTGCTGTAATTAACAGCCTGCAGGTAAAGCGTATCTGCAGAAATCTTTCACCATTTAGACCTTGACCACTGACAACTGAAGCAACCAATTTACCAGTTCCACAATCTCCTGCTTGTGATACTCGGCAACTTTAGGTAAGTATTCATGTCTCAGCTGGGAAGAATTTCTATCACTTTTTAGTTGTCCCATTTTGCAAGAGGGATATTTGCGCAAAGAAACTCCTCTGTAATGTTTCGTGCTTCAGTGGACTTTTGGAACATGGAAGTCACCGGTTTCTTTTCAAGTAAAGTAGTCGCGGTACCACTGGATTGCCGCCTTTCTCTTACTGAATACTTGAATGTAAATGCTTGTCAGCAGTCGGTTCTCAGTAGGGATGCAGAGTAACGTTGCAGGGTGTGCAGAAGCGCTTGCCTCCATCGCCGGGTAAACCTCCTGCTGGATTCCGCTTCACGCGATCTGCTGCAGACAGTTTTGTAGTCACATGACATAGTCACTGCACAGCACTGTGTGCATGCGAATATTACACACAGGCACACGTCAGAGCTGTACAGTGTAGTCAATGTGATTTTTTTTGTATGAATAATTATGAAACAATGTATTTTTATTTCTTCAGAATATCGAAAAAATCGCGTTATTCGGTGCATTTCACGGTATATGAAGCGAGAGAAACAAATGCTATGGACATAAACCCTTTACCTTTTTTTCTAAAATTCAAACCCCCTAATCAAAAAGGATCATTTAAAAATGTAAAGAGGCATACTGTGCACATTTGAGACAGGACAGGTTTTTAAATTGGCTCTAAAACTGAAATAAATGAATGTGCAAACTGAACATGATTCGTGCATTTCACCTGCAGACTGACACCTCTGACGGAGGCTAGGGACGGAGATTTCTCAAGAGGTAGAGCACTGTACACTAACAGGAAGCTGCTTGCGTGAGAGACTCAGACCAGGTATGCTGCAATCATAAATGAATGCCTAGCCGTCATACAATAATTTAAAAAATGAACCGAAAGCAAGTTTCTGCACCTCTCTCCCTGTGCGTGTGAGCGAGCCGCACCGCTCACATGCAGTTTTTGTAAAATTTCCCCAAAACGTATTTCTGATACAAATGAGCAAAACAAAATGCTATAACTCAAATATCTACTGTGTATCTGATACAAATGAGCAAGGCGACATGTTATAGATCAAATATCTACTGTGTATCTGATACAAATGAGCAAGGCGACATGCTATAGATCAAATATCTACTGTGTATCTGATACAAATGAGCAAGGCGACATGCTATAGATCAAATATCTACTGTGTATCTGATACAAATGAGCAAGGCGACATGCTATAGATCAAATATCTACTGTGTATCTGATACAAATGAGCAAGGCAACATGCTATAGATCAATCCACCTTCTAATGCTTATACCCTCACAGTTGGCGTCACTTTTAGCTGCAATGACTTCTTAAAGTTTTTCCAAAATAAAATACTTGACAGTAGAGATCAGATTTTACACACTCCTTCTATGAGACCACTCTTTCATACCTGAACCCGTTAGACCTGATAGAGCGACACTGGAGGCGTTTTCTGTGATTATCTCACAACACCTGCAGCATTGGGTCTGCATATGAGACCTACTACTTGTGCCCTCGATCCAGTCCCTACCAAATTATTAAAAGCTGTTTTTTGTGTTATTAACCCGCATTTTAACAATTATGAATGAATCACTTTCCTCTGGTATAGTTCCCTCTGCTTTTAAGGCTGCGGTGGTAAAGCCTGTGCTCAAATAAAAAGAAAACTTCCACCCTAAAGCCCTTAGCAACTATAGGCCAATACCCAGTCTGCCATTTGTATCAAGGGTTCTAGAGAGAGCTGTTGCTAATCAATTACACTCAGTTATTCTTGTCTTTGGATCCAGGCACTGCTTCTGATGGGGTGCTATCAGCTGCTTGCATTGCTGGCATCAAGTGCTGGTTGTCACTGAGCTTCTTAATGTTGAATTCTATCGAAACGGAGGTCATGCTTGTAGGCGCACGGCATCATCTAAACAATATCAATTTACATAAGCTAGACCTTAGCAGTGTCTTGTCAGAACTAAAACTAGAAATGAGAAATTTGATCCTGATCTATCATTTGAGAATCACATTAGGAAAATTACTAAAGCATCATTTTATCATCTGAGAAATATAGCTGAGCTTAGACCCATGATTGCTGTATCTGATGCTGAGGGGCGGATTCATGCCTTTGTTTCCTCATGAACTGACTATTGTAATGCACTTCTCTGGTATCACGAAACGGGTGGTTTCTCGCTTACAGCTCGTTCAGAATACTGCCGCAAGGATTCTGACTAAAACCAGGAAAAGTGAACATATTACCTCCTGTTTATTGTGTACTGTACAGTGCTTTGAAATACTTCTGTATATAAAGCTCTATAAAAATGCAAATAAATAAATATTTACTGTATCTGATAGAAATGAGCAAAACAAGATGTTATAGATCAAATATGTACTGTATATCTGATACAAATGAGCAAAACAAGACGTGATTGTAATTCTGTGTTGTTGTTTCTAATCATAAGCTCCACATGTTAATAGCAGAATGACCTTGAAGAATGTGTTCATGTATCTGATATCATGGCACTTCTTCCAGAGCAGCCCTTTTGAAAGCAGACAATGAACAACACAAAGCACACAAAGGTGCTGCCTGACTCCCTGATCAGCCTGTTTAACACCCTCATCATAGCGAGTGACATCTACTGTGCACGTATCTTACTAACCCTGGAATATTAGAGATGATCAGCCTGTTTAACCAGACCTGAGCTTGTCATCGAAGCAATCATCTAGGGAGCTCCTCTTGTTTTAAATTGACAAAACCCCAGAAACCTACACAGATCTTCTCACAATGTGACAATCGAGCAGCAGCTGCAGTATTACCTCCATCGCTGTGTAAAACTCCTGCTGCACACTGCTTTACGTGATCTGCTGCAGACACATTTTTAGAGACACCCATTGTCTTGTTTACAGTGTGTAGTATTTTAATGGCATATCCTGTAGTGACATGACATAATCACTGCACAGCACTGTGTGCATGCGAATAATACACGCAGGCACACAGCACAGCACTACAGTTTCGTTAATGTGATTTTTTTTTGGAATGAAATACAAACAATTACGAAATTATGTATTTTTATTTTTCAAGAATATTGAAATAATCTTGGTATTGGGATAATTTCATGATTTCCGCGCAGTATATAAAGGGAGAGAAACAAACGGTATGGACTTAAACCCTTGTTGCCGGCTGCAGAAGGGCAGCCCCCTGCATTCTACATGTTTAGCTTTACCTGCCTTTTTTTTCTAAGATTCAGACCCCCAAATTAAAAAGGAAAGTTTCTAAAATGTAAACAGTCATACTATGCACATTTGAGACAGGACGGTTTTTTAAATTGGCTCTAAAACTGAAGTAAATGAATGTGCAAATTGAGCATGAGTCATACATTTTATCTGCAGACTGACACCTGACATTGGCTAGGGACAGAGATTTCTCAAGAGGTAGAGGGTGTGGAAGCTCTGGTATTGTACACCAGCAGGAAACTGCTTGCGTGAGAGACTCAGACCAGTTATGCTGTAATAAAATAACATGTAAAAAATGAATCAAAAGCAAGTTTCTGTGTTCCTGGCTTCCCGTGTGTGTGAGCCTGGTTGCCCACATGCAGTTTTTGTAAAATGTCCCAAAAACGTTGATGTCGCGTGGGCCCCAATTCTGCTGTATTGCTAAAATGATATACCGTTGTTTGCACCCAGTGTAATGTTACCAAGAAATTATCAATGCAATTGTCTGCAGTCTATTTGAATTCTGCATACATACATTCTATGACAGCTGACATCTACAGTAGAGTTTTTCTGAATCACACAACTGAAATCTTGGTATAGAAAACGGCATGTTAGATATTACAATAAAGTTTCCTGAGGTGATTGTGGATTTGCAATGCATCCTTGACTTTAACACCTGTGTCTTATCCACACAAGAATGAAGAACAGGCGTCAAGGACACACAGCGACGCACTAGGAATGTGACCGAGGTCATTGACTGGATTTTGCCCAGATGTATTTGTAATGTGGTCAGACTCCCCCCACACACGCCTGTGTGCATATAAAGTGTTCTTCTAATACTGCAAGTGTTCGGTGGCTACTTCTAATCATGCTGAGTTTATTTATCGTGGAGGCGAGCAGAGAGTATCAGAGAAAATGCATGCTTAGAGGAATTGACCTGCAACAATAAAGCTTTGTAACAGGAAATGAGTTCAATAACGACCTCATCGACTCAATTTCAAAGCATTAACGGGTTGATTTAATTAGAACATAAGAACATAAGAAAGTTTACAAACGAGAGGAGGCCATTCGGCCCATCTTGCTCGTTTGGTTGTTAGTAGCTTATTGATCCCAAAATCTCATCAAGCAGCTTCTTGAAGGATCCCAGGGTGTCAGCTTCAACAACATTACTGGGGAGTTGATTCCAGACCCTCACAATTCTCTGTGTAAAAAAGTGTCTCCTATTTTCTGTTCTGAATGCCCCTTTTTCTAAACTCCATTTGTGACCCCTGGTCCTTGTTTCTTTTTTCAGGCTGAAAAAGTCCCTTGCGTCGACACTGTCAATACCTTTTAGAATTTTGAATGCTTGAATTAGGTCGCCACGTAGTCTTCTTTGTTCAAGACTGAACAGATTCAATTCTTTTAGCCTGTCTGCATATGACATGCCTTTTAAGCCCGGAATAATTCTGGTCACTCTTCTTTGCACTCTTTCTAGAGCAGCAATATCTTTTTTATAGCGAGGTGACCAGAACTGCACACAATATTCAAGATGAGGTCTTACAAGTGCATTGTACAGTTTTAACATTACTTCCCTTGATTTAAATTCAACACTTTTCACAATGTATCCGAGTATCTTGTTAGCCTTTTTTATAGCTTCCCCACATTGCCTAGATGAAGACATTTCTGAGTCAACAAAAACTCCTAGGTCTTTTTCATAGATTCCTTCTCCAATTTCAATATCTCCCATATGATATTTATAATGTACATTTTTATTTCCTGCGTGCAGTACCTTACACTTTTCTCTATTAAATGTCATTTGCCATGTGTCTGCCCAGTTCTGAATCTTGTCTAGATCATTTTGAATGACCTTTGCTGCTGCAACAGTGTTTGCCACTCCTCCTACTTTTGTGTCGTCTGCAAATTTAACAAGTTTGCTTACTATACCAGAATCTAAATCATTAATGTAGATTAGGAATAGCAGAGGACCTAATACTGATCCCTGTGGTACACCGCTGGTTACCACACTCCATTCTGAGGTTTTTCCTCTAATCAGTACTTTCTGTTTTCTACATGTTAACCACTCCCTAATCCATGTACATGTGTTTCCTTGAATCCCAGCTGCGTTCAGTTTGAGAATTAATCTTTTGTGCGGGACTTTGTCAAAAGCTTTCTGGAAATCTAAATAAACCATGTCATATGCTTTGCAATTATCCATTATCGATGTTGCATCCTCAAAAAAATCAAGCAAGTTAGTTAGGCACGATCTCCCTTTCCTAAAACCATGTTGACTGTCTCCCAGTACCCTGTTACCATATAGGTAATTTTCCATTTTGGATCTTATTATAGTTTCCATAAGTTTGCATATAATAGAAGTCAGGCTTACTGGTCTGTAGTTACCTGGTTCAGTTTTGTTTCCCTTTTTGTGGATCGGTATTACGTTTGCAATTTTCCAGTCTGTCGGTACCACCCCTGTGTCAAGAGACTGCTGCATGATCTTGGTTAGCGGTTTGTAAATTACTTCTTTCATTTCTTTGAGTACTACTGGGAGGATCTCATCCGGCCCAGGGGATTTGTTTATTTTAAGAGCTCCTAGTCCCTTTAACACTTCTGCCTCAGTTATGCTAAAGTTATTTAAAACTGGATAGGAACTGGATGACATGTGGGGCATGTTGTCAGTATCTTCCTTTGTAAAAACTTGTGAAAAGTAATCATTTAACATATTTGCTATTTTTTTTTCTTCCTCTACGATTTTGCCATTTGTATCTCTTAAACATTTAATCTCCTCTTTGAATGTTCTCTTGCTGTTGTAATATTGGAAAAACATTTTGGAATTGGTTTTAGCTCCCTTAGCAATGTTCATTTCTATTTCTCTCTTGGCCTTTCTAACTTCCTTTTTGACTTGCATTTGCAGTTCTGTGTACTCTTTCTGTGTACTTTCTTTTTGGTCCTTTTTTAATGCTCTGTAAAGTGCCTTTTTTCGCTGAATATTTTTTTTAATTGATCTATTAAACCATTTTGGCAATTTTAGTTTTACATTTAGATTTGTCTACTTTAGGGATATAATTGTTTTGCGCCTCTAGTACTACATTTTTGAAGAACAACCATCCTTCTTCTGTGGGTGTTTTCTCTATTTTACTCCAATCTACTTCTGTTAGTCTCTGTTTCATGCCTTCATAGTTTGCTTTTCTAAAATTGTAAACCTTAGCTTTAGTCTTTACTTTTGGGGATTTAAAAAACACTTCAAATGAGACCATGTTGTGGTCTGAGTTTGCCAGTGGTTCTCTGACCTCTGTTTTAGTTATTCTATCTTCGTTATTTGAAAAGACTAAATCAAGGCATGCCTCCCCTCTAGTGGGTGCCTTGACAAATTGTGTTAGGAAGCAGTCATTTGTCATTTCCACCATTTCTATTTCATCCTTCGCGCTACCCACCGGGTTTTCCCATTTTATTTGGGGGAAGTTGAAATCCCCCATTAGTATGGCTTCTCCTTTGCTACACACATTTCTAATGTCATTGTATAACAGATTATTGTGCTCACCGTCTGAATCTGGCGGTCTATAGCATGCTCCTATTATTATGCCTTTTGAATTTTTGTCTGTTATTCTGACCCATATTGATTCGATTTTATTTTCTTTGTCCAGGTTTAACACCTGGGCTTCAAGACTGTTTCTTATGTATAGCGCTACCCCTCCTCCTCGTCTGTCCTGCCTGTCTTTCCTATACAGTGTATACCCACAAATATTATATTCGTCCCCATCACTCTCAGATAACCACGTTTCTGTAACACCTATCACATCATAGTTACCTGTTAGTGCAGTAGCTTCAAGTTCTAGAATTTTGTTTCTGATACTTCTAGCATTTAGATAAATACATTTAATGGTTGTCTTACCTGAGTTGTTGTTCTTGTTTTGATGCGGTCTCCCTTCTGTTTTTTTGTTGATTTCTCCCCCCTTCCTTTCTAGTTTAAATGCTTCCGAACCTGCTCGAGGATCACTTGTTACTGATGAGCTTTCGTTACTATACCAGCTCGATATCATAACACTGCTTTTGAAAATCCTGCCCATAGAGTCCTAACCAATAGAACTTGTAATAGAAGAGTCTGCTGTGACTTCAGAAGATAAGCCGTGCCTTCACATTTCTAATCTGTAGAGATGGCTTGAAGGCCATTACATCAAAATGTGATTTCCACCAACCTGTGTGAAAGTAAAATACAACTGCACATTTTAGAAAACAGGCCATTTAATGTTTTGAGTGTGATGGGATTCCAACCGCTGTAGTGGTCTTTCTTTATTAGAGGAAATTAGTTATCGTCCTGTTTTGTGTTCCACTCTCTTCACAAACACACAGATGCACGCACACACATAGAAATGCAAACACAGATACAGAGACAAACACACACAGACACACACATAGTGGTACAAAATCAGCTGCTCTGTATGTGCTTTGAAGCAGCAAATCAAGGTTGCTTCTCAGTGTCCAGAGACACACACACACCCTTCTCCCTGCTGGTCACCCAGGGATGTGCCGGCTGGCCCCTCCTGTCACCATGTGGTTGGAGATGACCCAGCCGCTGTTGCTGGTGTTGGAGATGCTGGTGTTGATGTGGGTCAAGGCGGAGTTGCCCGCGGTCCAGTTGTTGGCGATGTACAGGTTGAAGGGGTCGTGGGAGTGCTCCAGCTTCTTGGAGCGGATGTACCTGAGCATGATGATGAAGGTGAAGAAGCCGAATAAGCCCATCATGAGCAGGATGTACACGGTCCCCATGCTCTCGTCCTGTGGATTCGCTGTGACCTCCGATGCTGTCCTGTTCAGGTACTCCTGGAGCAGTGAGGCCAGCAGGGACTCCAGCCTGGTGTCATTCACCACAGACATGCTTCTCTAGAAGCTCTCCACGCGTCGTCTGCCCTCGCCCCGTTATGATGGACCTTGATAAGCACCTTCTTGGAGTCTCCTGGATGTCTGCCCTCTTGTGGTTTCTCACCTGCAGCCTCAGCGTCTGTCTGGGATCTGCTACGTGTCTTCAGGTGTGGGTTAAGTGGACATCACACGGGGTCTTATTAGTTCTAGAGGGTCTCAGCTGATGGATAACTCAAGGTGTCTCCCAGTTTATAGGCTAGTCCTGCTTCCTAAAAGAAAGATTTGAAATCCAGTGAAATGCAGAATGAAGCCATAAGGGATTGGAAATAATTCACTGTCAGTAAAGTAAGTAGCTTTTTTTCTTTATTTTTTTGTTAATGTTTTTCTACCCAAATAAAACCCTTTTTGTGGTAGAAAGCAGCTCCTCAGAACAATAAACAATGGCTTTACTCTAACTAACCTGACTCTTGCTAGTTTCATACCATTGAAGTATTCCTCCTGGAAAGTGACCCTATAGAATCAGAAGAGTTTGAGATGAATGAGGAGACTGTACCTATTGGAAATACTCTATTCATATTGTTGGTCCAAGATGTTACCAGTGTGCCACACAGCATGATCTTGAAGGCAGCATGATCTGCTTTTCTGGTGGCTTTCTGGTCTATCAGTAACAGTTACAACCCTGCTAAAACATTACGCTAAGCTCTGTACTGCAAAGTGCTGAAATCTGTACAAAATTGATTATGCAAATTGCTTGTGCTCTTGCTAAATAGTCTGGACTATGTCAGCAGACCATAATAACACGAGCAAGTAAATCAGATGGATTTAAATCGCAATCAATTGACGTTTTTGCATTCGCTTATAAAAATAATTCTTGAAAAGTCATTCAAAGTGAAAGCAACACATTTTAGACCCCCTTTGAAAAGAGTTTTAAAGACATGCGTTTCAAACTTGGAAGAAGAGACCTAAATAAGATTTTTATTTAATACAAAACCAGAAAGCGTACAGCTTGGAATTGTAACTGAGGTACACCAAGGAGAAGCATCGCAACAACTAGTAAACCATCCCACCTCTTACCTGTGGAGCGCAGTGCTGACATCCCCTCACGAGCCCTGCTGCTGCGCTGTAGACAGGACAGACCTGCTGCTGTTGGTGTAGACAGGACAGACCTACTGCTGCTGCACTGTAGACAGGACAGACCTACTGCTGCTGCACTGTAGACAGGACAGACCTACTGCTGCTGCACTGTAGACAGGACAGACCTGCTGCTGCACTGTAGACAGGACAGACCTGCTGCTGTTGGTGTAGACAGGACAGACCTGCTGCTGCACTGTAGACAGGACAGATCTGCTGCTGTTAGTGTAGACAGGACAATCCGATTCACAGCAGGAGGGACTGGCTTTCCTGTTGCAATAACTCCCAATTTCTAGACTCCCGTTTGATCTGATTGGCTGATGACTGAGACAGACGCCTCTTCTTCCAAGTAACACACCTTCTTCGTGTCCAATCAGCCTGCCCACCTGGCTGCACAGTTTGTGAGGGAGTCAGGTCAGTGAAGCTTAAAAAAGCAGTTTCCCTGAAGTCTGGGGTTATTACATCTGCAAAGAAGTTCAGTACTCGGAAATGAAGAAGCAAGTCTTTCACTGTGCTGGATGTCTCCCAAGTGTTGATTTGTGTTTGTATTTGATGACAATGCAGAACTTTGATAGCACAAACAGAGAATCCAAGCAGCTTTGCATTCCATTCTCAAAGCACGTTTTACAAGAGCAGCACAAGGTGTGGCCAGGGAACCTTATCTTTACAACTTTGTCTGCAGGATTGCTGCAGTTCTTAGACCATCTGGAGATTGTTTTGTACACTTAGAATTATAAATCATGAAGCCACTCTCAGCCAGCCATGATGCCAGATTTAACTAAGACTGCATATTATGTTGCTGTCTCACTCAGCTGACCAAGATCCTATAGTAAACGAAGACAGCATTAACTACCTGACTATTCTTTTCATCTTCTTGCCCTCCCAAAGAAACAGCGCTGCAATACAGTGAGAGACAGGGTCAGCTGTACATATTAACATATAGTATACTGCATGCCTGTAGCTATACTAACAGCAGTGCTTCTAGTAAAGCTTTACATGCAACTTACTGCTTCAACCAGGGGTGCAGCACACTCCATAGTGCTGCTGCAACAGGTAAAAAACAAATACCTTGCTGGGCAGCACCTTCATGGCTTTTATATTGATGACTCTTTGAAATTATGAGGCAAACATATTAATTCACTTTGGTTTTGTTTCCTTCAGAACCTCAAGGTTACAGCTATCATGAAAGTGGATCATTTCTTTGTGCTGGCGGGCTTGGTTCCGCAGTTTGCCTACGCGCTGGTTTGGTGGGTTTGAAATGGCAGTTTAGTGTGGTGTAACGGTAAAAAGAATTAAGATAACAGCACACTAAAAATAAACATAGATTGCACTTTTTTAAAGAAAAGTAACAGGAATATGTTTACCTTTTAATTTTAACATGTATTCCTTGTCAGATGTAAAAAATAATCTGAACACTGAAATACAATTTTCTTAAATAAATGTTCTGGTTATAAATTGATCATTTTAAAACAATATCATTTTTATTATTGTCTTTTAACCCTTTAGGTTTTGCATTATTATCATGGCGATGTATTCTTTCTGCACAAAAGGCTTCGGTTCATTTGAAAAGCCTGTTTCTCCCTTAAAACGGCTTCGCGCGTTCATGACATTGTTTCGGGATATTGCTCTGCTAGTTACTCATTTCGCCACTTTTCTTTTTTGCAGTTCTGTGTATTCACTGTTATTTGATATTTGCTAGCCTCTTCAACTTTGCACTGCCACCAGTTCAAAAATGTGCAGTCTGGTCTGATTCCTCCAGACTGGGAGCAGGGTGTGCAGTCTGGTCTGATTCCTCCAGACTGGGAGCAGGGTGTGCAGTCTGGTCTGATTCCTCCAGACTGGGAGCAGGGTGTGCAGTCTGGTCTGATTCCTCCAGACTGGGAGCAGGGTGTGCAGTCTGGTCTGATTCCTCCAGACTGGGAGCAGGGTGTGCAGTCTGGTCTGATTCCTCCAGACTGGGAGCAGGGTGTGCAGTCTGGTCTGATTCCTCCAGACTGGGAGCAGGGTGTGCAGTCTGGTCTGATTCCTCCAGACTGGGAGCAGGGTGTGCAGTCTGGTCTGATTCCTCCAGACTGGGAGCAGGGTGTGCAGTCTGGTCTGATTCCTCCAGACTGGGAGCAGGGTGTGCAGTCTGGTCTGATTCCTCCAGACTGGGAGCAGGTATGCAGTCTGGTCTGATTCCTCCAGACTGGGAGCAGGGTGTGCAGTCTGGTCTGATTCCTCCAGACTGGGAGCAGGGTGTGCAGTCTGGTCTGATTCCTCCAGACTGGGAGCAGGGTGTGCAGTCTGGTCTGATTCCTCCAGACTGGGAGCAGAGTGTGCAGTCTGGTCTGATTCCTCCAGACTGGGAGCAGGGTGTGCAGTCTGGTCTGATTCCTCCAGACTGGGAGCAGGGTGTGCAGTCTGGTCTGATTCCTCCAGACTGGGAGCAGGGTGTGCAGTCTGGTCTGATTCCTCCAGACTGGGAGCAGGGTGTGCAGTCTGGTCTGATTCCTCCAGACTGGGAGCAGGGTGTGCAGTCTGGTCTGATTCCTCCAGACTGGGAGCAGGGTGTGCAGTCTGGTCTGATTCCTCCAGACTGGGAGCAGAGTGTGCAGTCTGGTCTGATTCCTCCCGACTGGGAGCAGGGTGTGCAGTCTGGTCTGATTCCTCCAGACTGGGAGCAGGGTGTGCAGTCTGGTCTGATTCCTCCAGACTGGGAGCAGGGTGTGCAGTCTGGTCTGATTCCTCCAGACTGGGAGCAGGGTGTGCAGTCTGGTCTGATTCCTCCAGACTGGGAGCAGAGTGTGCAGTCTGGTCTGATTCCTCCAGACTGGGAGCAGGGTATGCAGTCTGGTCTGATTCCTCCAGACTGGGAGCAGGGTATGCAGTCTGGTCTGATTCCTCCAGACTGGGAGCAGAGTGTGCAGTCTGCTCTGATTCCTCCAGACTGGGAGCAGAGTGTGCAGTCTGGTCTGAGTCCTCCCGACTGGGAGCAGGGTATGCAGTCTGGTCTGATTCCTCCAGACTGGGAGCAGGGTGTGCAGTCTGGTCTGATTCCTCCAGACTGGGAGCAGAGTGTGCAGTCTGGTCTGATTCCTCCAGACTGGGAGCAGGGTGTGCAGTCTGGTCTGAGTCCTCCCGACTGGGAGCAGGGTGTGCAGTCTGGTCTGAGTCCTCCAGACTGGGAGCAGGGTGTGCAGTCTGGTCTGATTCCTCCAGACTGGGAGCAGGGTGTGCAGTCTGGTCTGATTCCTCCAGACTGGGAGCAGGGTGTGCAGTCTGGTCTGATTCCTCCAGACTGGGAGCAGGGTGTGCAGTCTGGTCTGATTCCTCCAGACTGGGAGCAGGGTGTGCAGTCTGGTCTGATTCCTCCAGACTGGGAGCAGGGTGTGCAGTCTGGTCTGATTCCTCCAGACTGGGAGCAGGGTGTGCAGTCTGGTCTGATTCCTCCAGACTGGGAGCAGGGTGTGCAGTCTGGTCTGATTCCTCCAGACTGGGAGCAGGGTGTGCAGTCTGGTCTGATTCCTCCAGACTGGGAGCAGGGTGTGCAGTCTGGTCTGATTCCTCCAGACTGGGAGCAGGGTGTGCAGTCTGGTCTGATTCCTCCAGACTGGGAGCAGGGTGTGCAGTCTGGTCTGATTCCTCCAGACTGGGAGCAGGGTGTGCAGTCTGGTCTGATTCCTCCAGACTGGGAGCAGGGTGTGCAGTCTGGTCTGAGCCCTCCAGACTGGGAGCAGGGTGTGCAGTCTGGTCTGATTCCACCAGACTGGGAGCAGGGTGTGCAGTCTAGTCTGAGCCCTCCAGACTGGGAGCAGGGTGTGTAGTCTGGTCTGAGCCCTTCAGTTTACAACTCAAGAACCCAAGAACACAACTACCTGGTGCTTCCAGTGCACCTGGGGTGTCTTCACTCTCCAAGGATCAGGAATAGTATATTTCCAGTGATTTATCTTTAGAGAAGCCACAGATCTCTGTACACAAATTCCCTTTCTGTGAATTGGCAGGGATAGCAGTTGTATCCATTCCTGGTTTCACTATGAGCTTAATAAGACACACCTGAGCTTGTATTAAGTTGTATTAACACCTGGAATGGGTGAAACTGCTTTGCAACTTATTCCCAGCTCTGATTGCACTCACCCATGGTTGCAGTTTCGGATGCAGAATACATTCAGCAAGGAGCCTGTGTCCTTTAGCAGTGACAGTACCTCGAAACTCGACTGCACAAGCAGAGAAAAGAGAGTGAGAACTGGGTGCAGGGTGACTATTTTTTGTTGTTGTAGAAAACTGGCTTATCCTTATCCCGTGATGATCTTGTTTTGCATTTTTTTAGTGAAGAGATGAGATCTCTCCACAGCCCTCCATCCTGCATCTTAACACTGACATTGATAACCTGGAGATAACAATACAGCCATTGAGCAGAGTTTACAGCAGGGAGGTTGGCTAAGGAAGTACTGTGTAATCAGGACAGGCCAGTTGCAATGCACGGAGCTTTCACCTTGAAACGTTCTACTGATGGAATGCAGGGAAAGCCAGCACTCCAAAATACATGAATACAGGAAAAGGATTCCAAGTGCAGGGAGGCTGCCTCCTCAGTTAATGGTCTTGTTACATGCAGTGCTCTAAGGTCTGTGCCTTCTTCAGAGTAGCTACTGTATTAGGAACAGTATCAGCTGGTTTCACAAACCCAGATTAATATTAATCTTGGACCACCTTGCCTGAAATAACATCAGTGCTAATCGATTTATGTTAAACCAGCTGTATGCTGTATGCTGGCATTTTTATATTGGTTAGGAAGGTGCATCCGTTCCCATACTTGCCAACATATGCATCATACACATGGGAGGAGTCATACATAAAAAACACTATTATCATATAATAGACATTTCCCCCCCAACTCAACACAACTCGACCATCATGACAGTAACAGGTTGCAGTTTGGACAGGCAGCTGTATCAGTGGAGTGACTTTGGGTTCAAACGTGGAGGGGGCAGTTTCTCTATCAATCATTTTTCCATCAGATCTCTGGGGTGTCAGGTGTGGGCAGGGCCCTAAACCTGGGCAATTCATCATCAATCGAATTCCAGCACACAGTATATATAAGCTTCTGATTTTAGGGTTTCCAGCCATCCAATGGAATGCATCTGCTTTATCCTGGAAATGTTGTAAACAAAAAGGTTATTAACCTTTTATTTACGCCCAGTAAACATTCCAAAACAGGCAATTATTCTCAACCAATGGATATGTCTCTGTAAACAAACAGTAAAGGACTTTATTTTTTAAACGAGTGCTTACATTTGGGTATAATTAATTTAAATGAATTATGGTTAAACAGAATGTCTTTTCAGCTGATTTTCCTGTTCACTGTCTGTATATATAGCTTGATTTATATTCGATTTCTTTAAAGTAAATATAAAAATAGAGCATGTATACAAGACTACCACTAGGGGCATAAGAGACGCGCAAAGAACAGGAAGCTCAATGGAAAACGCTTTATTTAACACATTCAGGTCCTGTCACTTACAAAGATTCTCCCCAACAGGAGGTAGATAAGCACACTGAGCATGTCCTAGCCTGGCAGGGTCTGGCTCCCTGCCTCCTTCCAGAACACCTTGGTCCACAGTGAAATCTGTACCACACACACTGACCTGTCTCCCTGCACATGGACCTTCTGAGGAGTGTGTTACTTGTTTTGTAACCTGAAAACTTTTTATTTGTATTTTTCTGTCTTGGAATATGGTGTAAATGACACCTGTGTTTTTATTAAAATTTTTTTTTTTTTTTTTTTACACAATATAAATATAAACAGTGTTAATCCTTTTACTCCACCACACGCTATGAAGGGATACCTGAGTTAACAGCTTCTCCTAGCGGCAAAATCAGAGCTCTTAAAAGCAAAGGACAGGATCTTCTTCCAGCCTGTCCCATTGCCTCTACCATGAACAGCTGCAAGCAGGAGATTATCACTCCATGTTATACAACACACAGTGTCTGGATCACAGGCAAATGGAACACCGTTTACAAGGGTGGAAATAAGACTCCTACTGCATAGCAATTTCACCCATTCCAGGTTTTAACACAAGCTTGATTAGCCCCAGTGTATAGGCAACAAGCTCGGGTGTGTCTTATTAAGCTCCTTGTAAAACATGGCATGGATCAAACTGCTATGCAACGTCAGTCTTGTTTCCATCCCTGGTTTGCATTGAAAGACTGGTGGCATCTGCCTGAATTAAAATGTGTGATTCCTTGAAAATAATCCCATGCTGGCATAGCTTCTGTAAAATGAGCAAAGTGATGTACATGCAGATCCCACACCATTTATTACCAGCTGGGAGTCACAGACCTCAGGTGAGGCAGTCCAGAGTTAGTGCTAATCAGCGGTCGTGAAAGAGGCCATCCATCCTTTACTGGTAACACGCTTGCATGGTAAAGCATCCAGCTGAATTACAGCAGCACTCCAGCAATCTGGTTTAGCTTCACACGAAAACCAGATTCCGTTTGTCCTCTTGCAACAGTTTTCCACAGTCCAGTCTTCTCTGTGCTTTACCAGAAATAACACACTGCTGGCACTGTAGATGATTCCCATTGCCCGAGTCCAGTTACAGCAGCAAGGACAGAACATCTCCTTCCCACTTGATTAGCACTGCATCGTTGAGAGCTGTGCTGGAACTCGTGATGTAAACATGAAGCACTCTCGACTCTCCCTCTGTGGTCAATAAGAATGTGTCAGCTCAGCTCACACTGCACAGAAGACACCATGCCCTGCTGAAAGACTTACAGTAAGCTCTCTGCTCTCACAGCTGTCTGCTCTACAAGAAGTGCTTTTATTTTTGGCTCCCACGTGTCTTTTTTCCAGAGCGAGGCCAGTGACCTCTCACACTCAAGCCTCGTCGTTTTTAATACTCACACTGGGTGCCTGGCTCTTCATAGCATGAAGTGTTACTGTGCTAGAGCAATAACGGCACTGCTTCAGGGCTGCTCTTATGAGAATGGAAAGAAGGGGTTGTTTTTAATTATACAGGTATTAATACTTAATATCTCTATGGATGTACATTCATTTCTATATTAGTATTCTGTAAATAAAAGCTTCTTTAGGGAGGTCCTGGCTCTCTCTCTCTCTCTCTCTCTCTCTCTCTCTCTCTCTCTCTCTCTCTCTCTCTCGTGGTCAAAGCTTCTTCAGGGAGGTCCTGGCTCTCTTGTGGTCTAAGCTAACACAGCAATAATGTATCCTCAATTTGAAAGCTATCTTATAAGAAAATAATACAAATCAAATAGACTAGTTGAAACAAACATGCACAATAAAATATTAAGAAGTAGTGAATTGCAAGTGCAGAATTGATCATACATTTCATTCATCAAAACAGATGAAGAGAAACACTTTGCAGTGGCACAGCTCAGGGACCTAGTTTGGAATAGTAGAGCAGGCTGCAGCTTCACTGTCCAGTGCACATGGATGATGACCATGCTGTTGGTGGATGAGGTGTTGTTTTTGTAATGTTCTCTATTTCTCATGCTGCTGTGCTGTGTTTGTAATGTTCTCTATTTCTCATGCTGCTGTGCTGTGTGTGTTTGTAATGTTTTCTATTTCTCATGCTGCTGTGCTGTGTGTTTGTAATGTTCTCTATTTCTCATGCTGCTGTGCTGTGTGTTTGTAATGTTTTCTATTTCTCATGCTGCTGTGCTGTGTGTGTTTGTAATGTTTTCTATTTCTCATGCTGCTGTGCTGTGTGTTTGTAATGTTTTCTATTTCTCATGCTGCTGTGCTGTGTGTTTGTAATGTTTTCTATTTCTCATGCTGCTGTGCTGTGTGTTTTGTAATGTTTTCTATTTCTCATGCTGCTGTGCTGTGTGTTTGTAATGTTTTCTATTTCTCATGCTGCTGTGCTGTGTGTTTGTAATGTTTTCTATTTCTCATGCTGCTGTGCTGTGTGTTTTGTAATGTTTTCTATTTCTCATGCTGCTGTGCTGTGTGTGTTTGTAATGTTTTCTATTTCTCATGCTGCTGTGCTGTGTGTTTGTAATGTTTTCTATTTCTCATGCTGCTGTGCTGTGTGTTTGTAATGTTTTCTATTTCTCATGCTGCTGTGCTGTGTGTTTGTAATGTTTTCTATTTCTCATGCTGCTGTGCTGTGTGTGTTTGTAATGTTTTCTATTTCTCATGCTGCTGTGCTGTGTGTTTGTAATGTTTTCTATTTCTCATGCTGCTGTGCTGTGTGTTTGTAATGTTTTCTATTTCTCATGCTGCTGTGCTGTGTGTGTTTGTAATGTTTTCTATTTCTCATGCTGCTGTGCTGTGTGTGTTTGTAATGTTTTCTATTTCTCATGCTGCTGTGCTGTGTGTGTTTGTAATGTTTTCTATTTCTCATGCTGCTGTGCTGTGTGTTTGTAATGTTTTCTATTTCTCATGCTGCTGTGCTGTGTGTGTTTGTAATGTTTTCTATTTCTCATGCTGCTGTGCTGTGTGTGTTTGTAATGTTTTCTATTTCTCATGCTGCTGTGCTGTGTGTTTTGTAATGTTTTCTATTTCTCATGCTGCTGTGCTGTGTGTGTTTGTAATGTTTTCTATTTCTCATGCTGCTGTGCTGTGTGTGTTTGTAATGTTTTCTATTTCTCATGCTGCTGTGCTGTGTGTGTTTGTAATGTTTTCTATTTCTCATGCTGCTGTGCTGTGTGTGTTTGTAATGTTTTCTATTTCTCATGCTGCTGTGCTGTGTGTGTTTGTAATGTTTTCTATTTCTCATGCTGCTGTGCTGTGTGTGTTTGTAATGTTTTCTATTTCTCATGCTGCTGTGCTGTGTGTTTGTAATGTTTTCTATTTCTCATGCTGCTGTGCTGTGTGTGTTTGTAATGTTTTCTATTTCTCATGCTGCTGTGCTGTGTGTGTTTGTAATGTTTTCTATTTCTCATGCTGCTGTGCTGTGTGTTTGTAATGTTTTCTATTTCTCTTGCTGCTGTGCTGTGTGTTTGTAATGTTTTCTATTTCTCTTGCTGCTGTGCTGTGTGTTTGTAATGTTTTCTATTTCTCATGCTGCTGTGCTGTGTGTGTTTGTAATGTTTTCTATTTCTCATGCTGCTGTGCTGTGTGTTTGTAATGTTTTCTATTTCTCATGCTGCTGTGCTGTGTGTGTTTGTAATGTTCTCTATTTCTCATGCTGCTGTGCTGTGTGTGTTTGTAATGTTCTCTATTTCTCATGCTGCTGTGCTGTGTGTTTGTAATGTTCTCTATTTCTCTTGCTGCTGTGTGTTTGTAATGTGCTTGGTTTTATTTTTCTTCTATTTGATGTTGTTAGTTCTCAATGGAAAGGCAAGCTACTGGAAAGTTACTGATAATGAAACACATCCCTTATTTGGGTTTGATATATGGAGGTTGTTGGTGCTTGTTGCTCTTCTGTTGTTTCTCTTGTAGTGACACATCTTATTAGCAGGGTGTGTATGAGTAAAATGGATTAACTGTGAAAGCTACAGGAGAATACTAAGCTGTACCGCCTCCCCCTTCCTCCCTGATTCAATGAAACAACTCCTAGACTTGCCAAAGACAGAAACAATGTCTGAAGAAACACAACAGACAACCACCTGGGTGTGTTTATTAATAGTAAATCATATAAAAATGTTAATAAATGAGCAGACTACAATGTTGATGAACCTGCAATGCTGATATGTAATGTACATTCCTACCAGGATATGCTTTTGACATTCCAGGCACAAATGACAAACACAAACGCTACAGCTGCATTAAACAAGCTTTTTATAGCATCCACTTTTCAGATTACAGCTTTGAATGCAATTAGTTTTCATGACAGGAAATAAGAGGCAGAACAGACAGATGCAGATACCTAAATGGAGTTGGAAAACCGGTCTGCTGTTCCTCCACAGTGTCGTCACAGCAGGGGAATCTGTATGCTGTGCACAACCCAGCCAGAGATACCGAAAAATACAAAACAATGAACAACAAATCCCATTCCCTCCCCTTTCATCACTTTCAAGAAGCAACTCGCCTCAAGAAGCAAGAATATATCGGTCTGTCTGTCTAACCTTATGATGTCAACAATGCCAAAAAATAGGTTGACAAGAAAAACAATGAAGAGTGTAACAAATATAAAAACACACACACACACACATTTTAAAGGAAGTTCTTTCCAGTACAAACACACACACATCCTCAGACTTCTCATTCTGAAGGTATCATCTTCTGTGCTGTGGCAGCCATGCAAGAACCACAAAGTCATGCTCCACTTTCTCCTGCATCTTCTTGACCAATCACAGAAAGGAAATAAATACAACAAAGACAGACCCCAATAACAACAATGAGATGGGCCTGTCAGTCCCGGCTCTGGCTGCACTCAAACACCCCAGGAGGAGGGGTTCTCTGCAGCAGAGGTGTGAGGGAAGGCTGGTGATGCCTCCAGACTGGTCCCTGCGCCCCTTTAATAAAGGTGAAGCTGCTGCCCGCTCGGGGCTCAGTGCGTGTACTCAGGTCGGCGTGTCTGGACGATACGAGGCCTCACTCGCCGCTGCTCCTCGTCCTCTCCTCCCGAGCTCTCGTGGTCACTCTCGCACACGTGCACCACAACGCTGGGCGTGGTCGGGGTCCCTGCGTGCAGCTCGTACTTATCACCTGCGCAGCCAACAGAAAGCAAAGGGTCACTCTCCACACCTGCGCTGCGCCGCACTGTTCGTACAGTGACTTCATCCTAATGAGCTAAAACAGCAGCCCCCTAAATACTGCAGCGCTAAAACCCAACCAGCGATCTGAACAGGCACTACAAATCCCCCAGGCTGGGATGACAGAGTTAGAGGCTGGCAGTGTTGACTTCTGCTGCTATTTAGATAATCGTCACCTCAGTAATAAACAGAGGTCTGGTTTAATGCCAGTGAAGCCCTTCTATTGGGGATCAATACCTTAGCAGCAGGACTGACCCAGAAAGAGCGGATTATGGTATTTACATCTGCTGTTGTTCACTAATGTAGACCCTATTGTATTTTATTGTTTTTATTTGTTTACCTTAAAAATAAAAAAAAAAAAGCAAAACAAACATTGTATGGACGGTGTAATCATTTGGTGTTGATGTACGAAGCAGATAGTGATCTCACTGTACTATATAATCTACAGAAATCTCAAAACAAATGACACTGAAATCCTTTATGAATCACTGTTCTTTAGGAGTATTGTAAGTCACATGTCTGTCCCGTGACTCAGCCCCCACTGTTTTTACAGCAGGCTTTCTCTCTGGCTAGGAATCTTGACAGGTTGCCACCACTAGATGGCAGTAGCAGCTAATTGCTGCCTGTTTGCTTCTCCAGGACTGTGTGTTGCTGGATTGTTACAGCGCTGGTGTCTTTTGAACTGGAAGGTTTTCAGTCCTAGCCAAGGATAAAGCCTGCTGTAAAAACACTGGGGGCAGCGGTAGACATGTGAACAGCGCCATAGATAGAGAGAGCAGGCAGGCAGGCAAAGCACCAGCAATGAGTCAAAGTGGAGAAGAGGACAGAGAGATAGAGACAGGTGGATATGGACGTTAGGGGCAGGGACAGTGACTGCGAAGTGACTGTCACCTGGGCCCAGCCTGGCGATGGCACAGAGCAGGTCATAGTTAATCGCCGGGGTGGCGTCCTTCGCCTGCTCCCAACCCACAGGGGGCGAGGCCGGGGGGGAGATGAGGAACTGCTTGTCTGGTTTGGGGGGCTCCAGTCGGGGGTTCCCGATGTGCAGAGACTGCGGAGAGAAAGAGAAATCTCAGGCACCCTGAACTTCACTGCTCTCCAGATCTTCACTTCTTTTATTACACAAGGGGGAGCTGTTGTCTTGGTAAGGAGGTGCACTATGTCTGTAACAGTGGCTGTACTTGCTGTTCTCATTTAAGCAATGGCTCTCTGCCACTGAGAGTAAAGGCTTGGCTAAGCTTCTGAGAGTCCTGCTGATTTAGCTGCGTGTGCCTAGTTTGCTGTGCAGGGCACTATGCTGAAAGCACCCCCGTGGCAGTGGAAGCAGTGCTGCTCACCTGGGCGAAGTAGAGGCGCATCTCCTTCCCGTTGAAGTCGCTTTTGTGCAGAGTCACTCTGGCCTGGGCGGCCGTCACGGCGTCGCTGAAGTTGATTCGCACGCGGCGGAAGCTCTTGAAGAACTGGAAGGTGGCGTCGCAGTCGAAGGATCGGAACAGAGCCTCGAAGCCTGCCTGCAGGAGAGAAAGGATACAACCGGAGTTAAAAACAAAACGTGGATTTCAGCTTCTCCATTTGATACAAGCCACACAAAACCTAGTTAAAAAGAGATCTGAATGCGCTTCAAAAGAGTTGACGCTCCAAGGAAACTGAAGTGAAATCGCTGTGCTGGAAATAGCCCTGACACTGAACAACTACAACTACAACCCCACAGATTCTGAATTTACTATTAGAGTTTGAAGTGCCTCCGTTTATAGCAACCTGCTGGATGATCAAAGCTCCAGCCAGAATACCTACATTGCAGAAAGGCGAGCGACTCGGATATTTCAGCCCTAAAAGAGGACAGTTCTTTCATGTGTGTGAAACAGAGAGTCTATACGCAACCCCATCTTGGGCAGGGTCGGAGGGCATGTCTGGGGTCAAAGAGCATACGTTCACTTTGTTAAATAGCATACAGCACAAGTCTTTACTGTTAGCATGGATTACAGACTTCCAAACTTCCAACCATAAATACGCCATGGCTGGAATCACACCAATTTCAAAAGCAGTTGCCACCGACACCTCTCCCTCTCCCTGCCCTGCTCTGATGCTCTTACCCTGACGTCAGGTCTGTAGAAGACATCGTGATCTGCCAGGGAGGCAATCAGGAAGAAGCAGCATCTCTTCAGGGTTTTCAGGTGCATGGTGTCTCTCCAGAGAGAGACTGGAACACCAGCTTCGAGAAGCAGCACAGACTAGCAAAGGCTGACTTAAACAAACCTCTCACTACTTCAAACAGCACTGGCAAAACCTAACCTCTTTCTTTACAGGATCCCAACCCGGACAGAGCTCTGACTGAACCCAACCAAGCCTGGCAGTCTGAAATAAAGCAAAGAAGCTTTCTAAGAGACTGTTCAGCCTGGTTCACTGGGCTGCAGAGGAACTCAAATGAAACCACAGCTCAGCAGCTTTCATCTATCTCTAAAAATAAAATTAAAAACAGCTCCAAAACCCTTTTAATCAGGTTTGTCTTCCACAAGCCTCTGTTTGTACAGGAATGTTGACACAGCCCAGCTGGAGGACCTGTCCTCAGGTTCTGTTTCCAGAGGCCAGTTCAGAGCTGCTGTGTTTTATAACTCCACCAGCCAGCCCAGCCCCTTTTCCACTGAACAAAGAGGGCTGGCCCGCCAGGGGGCAGGACAAGTGTTTCTCCAATGAACCTTAACCTCCCCTCCCTTACTGGCCTCAAGACAGGCAGAGACAGAAAAGAAAGACCAGCTGGAAAAAGGTGACATCACCTTCCTCACACAACCTAATCACAGCCCTACTCCACTCCTCTTTGTTTTTGCTGCTGAAAGTGGAAAAAGTAAATCAGCTGAGGTCTGCAGAGTGACAGCTGCATTATCAGCAACCCAGCAGCATAGTTTCCATGAGTGCTAATTCCAACTCTCTCTGAAGATATATATTCTGTTGGCACATGCCCCCCCCCGAATACACACAGACCTGTGTGACTATCTCTGTGCAGAGATGACATAGTGTCTAACTGTGCCTAGTGCTAGAGAAGGGCATGGATCAGCACAGCCTCAAACACCAGAGATACTGAATATCTGCAAAGAGGTGTTTGCACAGAGGGGCATGTATCAGCACAGCCTTGAACGTTGGGGATACTGAATAACTGTGCAAAGAGGTGTATGTGCACTTACTGTATATATAGGAGGTGCCTGTATGTAGTGGGCACATTTCAGAATAGTTATAGGGAATGAAAACACATTAGAAAATCATCCACACGGCTACTTAAACATTATATACACATTTTATGGACCAAGTGGTCAAAAGCATCACATAGATGTAAAAAAGGCTTGCAGCACGTTTTTTTCTTTTTTCTTTTTTTTTTTTTTTTAAATATGGCAAAAGGTGCTGGGAAGTTTATTGTATGGAGACATCAGGTGTGTAGTTCTGGTCACCTCGCTATAAAAAAGATATTGATGCTCTAGAAAGAGTGCAAAGAAGAGTGACCAGAATTATTCCGGGCTTAAAAGGCATGTCATATGCAGACAGGCTAAAAGAATTGAATCTGTTCAGTCCTGAACAAAGAAGACTACGTGGCGACCTAATTCAAGCATTCAAAATTCTAAAAGGCATTGACAGTGTCGACCCAAGGGACTTTTTCAGCCTGAAAAAAGAAACAATTACCAGGGGTCACAAATGGAGATTAGACAAAGGGGCATTCAGAACAGAAAATAGGAGGCACTTTTTTACACAGAGAATTGTGAGGGTCTGGAATCAACTCCCCAGTAATGTTGTTGAAGTTGACACACTGTGATCTTTCAAGAAGCTGCTTGATGAGATTCTGGGATCAATAAGCTACTAACAACCAAACGAGCAAGATGGGCCAAATGGCCTCCTCTCGTTTGTAAACTTTCTTATGTTCTAATGTTCTTATGTTCTTATTACTGCAGTGCTGCACCCAGAATAACGTACAGCACTAACAGTGTTTTACTGCAGTGCGTTTGTGCACAGGTCGTGGCATTGCTGTGGTCACAGTGGTTGCAAATACCTTTCCTTTTAGAAGCAGCAGCTCCTGCTGTATCTATGCAACGGTATAGAATACAGAATGGTTTCAAATCTGAAATGGAAAAACCATCCCCATGTGAATGTAAACGTGTGTGTGGGTGTGTGTGTCAGTGTGCCTTGATACAGGGCCATGGCAGCTGACATGGAACGTGTGACAGTGCAAGAAACAGTAAAAGAGCAATGAGACACAGTAAACAGTAACTAGTGTCCAGTCTGTGGAGTTTTCATGAAGCACAGGACTGACTCCCCCTCTCAGGCATCTGACAGTCAGCTGATTAACCTCCCCCTCCCCCTCACAAATGCAGCTTTAAAAAGGTAACTGCTGTGACCTGCTTCTCTCCTGGCTCAGCAGACTTTCCACAGCTGGGATAAACAGCATGCCAAGTTCACTACTACAGGACGACAGAGACAGCACATACACACACACTCAACCCAATAATAGAATAATACAATAATGGAAGTCACAGGGGCTAAAGGAAATACTGTTGCACTGTTCTGTTTGAAATACCAGTTTAAACACTACAGGGACTTGGCCTGTGTCCTCCGACGGTAGGTTCTGTCAGCGTTTCCCTCCTTGTGGGTACTTTTAAACTAAATTTATATAATATAAATAATAATAAAACAACAAAAACGGATAGGATTACAGTTGAATTTAGCCTGCCAGTTTACTCATGATTCATAGAAATATATACAGATTTATTAATTTTCACTTGAAGAATGATACTGTTTTGATCTTGTCCACATCCATACGACCTCAATATAGTGGGAGGCACTCAAGGTGAGCAGCAATGACAGAATAGTACTTAACTTATTGTATGTTTTTAGCATTCACCTAAAATTTCCACAATGGAAAAATAAAACACCATCAAAACGCAGAGTCATGCTTCAGATATCTGAGCGAAAGTGGAAATGAAGTCAGCAAAGAGGAATGTGCTCTGTGTGTGTACACACTACTGTCTCTATTGACGCTCCCCTAACCCTGACTGTGCTAACAGCAGCTGAGAAGTCCTGAACACTGTTTACACCCTCATTAAACTCAGCTTGTAACCTTGTTCATAAACTGAGTCCTACTCATGAGGCTCACTGTTCCAACAACCACCAGGTCACTCTAACAAACCTTCAGGGATCAGCCGTGCCACTCACACAGTGGAATGCCTTTATTCTTTATTACTGATCTAGACTGTAAATCAGAGATAGAAATAAGACTCCTATTGCACAGCAGTTTCACCGATTCCAGGGTTTAATACATGCTTGATTGGTACAGGGAACGAGCTCAGGTGTGCTTTATTAAACTCATAGTAAAACCAGGAACGGATCAAACTGCTCTGCAATGGGAGTCTTATTGCCATCCCTGCTGTAATCAATGTCCTGTAATGGAAATGAGAAACTTGAAATGCTTGTCTACAAAAAATGGCAAGCTATAAGAGTTGGGTCTGTGTATACTGAATATTTAAAAGGAAGCGTGCTTCCAGAGACCGTGTGTCCTGGGCTGTGCAGATCACTCCATGTTCTCCCTGGAGTAGACCGGCGTCTACTTTGAGAACGTTCTCCGGATAGCTGCTGACGTGCACATTTTCACTGATATCTACGCAGACCATTTCTGTAGAAGGTATAATTGGAGTTGAACCACTCCTTCAAATTAAAAACTTTCCTACACTTCCAGAGTTTAGGGGTCACGATCTTGTGTCGCCTAGAAATGCATCCTGAAAATGTTTCCTCTTATAAGAATGTTTTTGCGAGTGTAGGCTGGGGTCAGGCTTTAGGGAACGATGATGAATATCAGGTCCTTGCTCTAAACAGAACTACTGCCTCCTTTGTTTAGTGGCTACACTTTAGCTACTTTCCATGCAGTGTGAAATGAGCATCTGAGGGAGGGCACATCAGAAATACAGATATAGAAAAGTGAACTATATACAAAAATAGAGAAAAAAAAAGGACTAATAGAACAAATGGTCAACACAACAATGAAATAAAATGACACTGGAGAATGTACAGGAGTGTGCGTCAGTTAATATTTTCAGATACAAATCCTTTTCTTATCAATAGCCCAAACACAGGCAAGGGTTTACCTGTCCTCCAGACTGTACACATGCAGTTAAGCAGAGCAGATTAAAAGTAGCTCTCTTACTCTTCACAAGTGCATAACACAATCACAACAGAAACTAAGCTGAGCTAACAAACATCCCTGCTAGTGCCTTCATCAGTTTACAGAGCCATGACGGCCAGTGATTGCAACTTCTTGTCAAAGCGTTCCTCTTTTATTACCCGGTTGCTTGTTTTCCAATGCTGATGTCGAGGCCCTCGCTGCTGCAGGATGTTTAAAGTTATGAGCGAGGCAGGCCAGCGTTCCTCCTGTGCTCTCTGGCACTCTGTATCAGAGCCTGTCCACAGCAGGCTGGCTCAGGGTCTCCTCACACACAGCCTACAGCTTCCCCTGGGTCTCCTCACACCCACAGGGCAGGACTAGGCTGCTTTAGCCTCCAGCGTTCACTGGCTGGCAGAAGCTCAAGGGTCATGAAGCTGGCTGCTTGCAGGTCAGGAGCCTTTCTAATTACTTTATGAAGCCAGCTGGTAATCAGCTGTTTAAAATGCAAATGGACAATGGACAGCCACTTGACCTTATAGAAAAGGCCACATTGCAGGCAGCCTTTCAAAAGCTAATGTCTTATGAATCCCCAGCTGTCTTTAGGAATCCTGTACTGAAAAAACAGACGGTTACTAGTGAAAAGCCACAGGCTATTGGAAAACCCAACGGCCAGCCGCCACACTTCACCGGCCTGCAACATAGAGCAGGAGTGGCAACAGCACATTCCACATGGAAAAAGAACCAAGACAGGTAGTGGCAACAGATTCTGTGGTATCAGGAACAACCTTCAGATTCGAAAAACAATGGAGTGTGTAAAAGCGTTACCTGACTTGGAAAAATGCATACCCAACTTTTAAAAAAAAAAAAAAAAAAATTATAACAAAAGCATTTATTAGCTTTAAGAGAATTTGCATGTGGGGTAAGACCTTGTAGTCTCTTTACAAAGGGGGCTGTACAGCACTCTGACAAGGCCTGACAAAACTGAATGGAAAAAAAACAACACAAAATAACCTGCATAAATGTGCTTGAAAAGGACATGAAAAACAGACCTGTCGCTTCTTTCAACTGTGGCTGAAAAATCAAGAGAGCGTGTGCTTGCATTCCATCACCCTACAGGGGAAGCTGTGCTAACAACATGAATATCCTGGACTTCTTATCTGCGAAATACAACCTGCACACCAAACTAGTCTAAACCTTGCACTCTGACGTCCTGCCCAGCACACACTACCAACGAGTAGTACTGTACACAGGGGCCTACACTACTTTTGTTAACTTTTCCTTTGTGACCACAAATCGCAAACTGAAACAGGCAGACACAAATGAAACTGGAAGCCCTGAGAGACTGTAACCAGTGCGACAGGCAGTGGAGAGACTGAATCAGAGACACATTGCATCCTCCCCTGTGCAAAACAAATGTACAGAGAAATCAGAGAAATACTCTGTCAGGCTGGCAGACAAAAACATGTTTCACTGATGAAAGGGGACAAAGGAAAAACAAAAATCTTTTTTGGGGGAAAAGAAAGAGGCAGCAGAATTCTCTGCACAGTATAATATTGCAACCTTGGAAGTACAGAGCAGAGGCCTTTCAATACTAGCACTGTTACTGTATTGTATTACTAATTTTATAGATGTTATATTTACATACTAATTATTTATATATAATTGATTTTTTTCAATATTTCTGTACATTTACTATATTACCTTTGGCAATACTTGTATGACTTGTCATGCCAATAAAATCTATTTTAATTTTAACTACTTGTGTCAGCTAAAACCTCAAATAGGAGTAACAGATTACACATGCCTGGAACAATGCATCAGCTTAAACAAGCCATGCTAAATAATTCAAACTTTAGTGTTTGGAAATAGCTGCAGTATCAATATGGAAAAAAAAAGAAGATTGTTTACAATGCTAATTACATGCAAAACTGTTTTTCCAAGAGGAGTAGGTACTGACAGATATCTACTTACTGCAGGGGCAAAGGGCAAGAGATTCACTCAGCAAATACAGAGACATACACAAACAGACAAGCACGCAGAAACACAAGGCAGGGACAAACAAACAGAAAAACAAATCCTTTGTGAATGATTCAGTTTATCTGCACTGCGTAGCCAACTGTGAAACAATAGTGTTGTTTGCACAGGTCTGGTTGATGCAATACGTTTATGCACCTTGATGATTACAAGCAGTAAGAGCCTGTCCCTCACTGCAGTAAGCATGCACACAGGAACCAGCAGCTCACAGTGCCGTCCCTCACTGCAGTAAGCATGCACACAGGAACCAGCAGCTCAAAGAGCCTGTCCCTCACTGCAGTAAGCATGTACACAGGAACCAGCAGCTCACAGCGCCGTCCCTCACTGCAGTAAGCACGCACACAGGAACCAGCAGCTCAGAGAGCCTGTCCCTCACTGCAGTAAGCACGCACACAGGAACCAGCAGCTCACAGACCCTGTCCCTCACTGCAGTAAGCACACACACAGGAACTAGCAGCTCAGAGCCTGTCCCTCACTGCAGTAAGCACGCACACAGGAACCAGCAGCTCACAGAGCCTGTCCCTCACTGCAGTAAGCACGCACACAGGAACCAGCAGCTCACAGAGCCTGTCCCTCACTGCAGTAAGCACGCACACAGGAACCAGGAACCAGCAGCCCACAGAGCCTGTCCCTCACTGCAGTAAGCACGCACACAGGAACCAGCAGCTCACAGAGCCTGTCCCTCACTGCAGTAAGCACGCACACAGGAACCAGCAGCTCACAGAGCCTGTCCCTCACTGCAGTAAGCACGCACACAGGAACCAGCAGCTCACAGAGCCTGTCCCTCACTGCAGTAAGCACGCACACAGGAACCAGCAGCTCACAGAGCCTGTCCCTCACTGCAGTAAGCACGCACACAGGAACCAGCAGCTCAGAGAGCCTGTCCCTCACTGCAGTAAGCACGCACACAGGAACCAGCAGCTCACAGAGCCTGTCCCTCACTGCAGTAAGCACGCACACAGGAACCAGCACACAGAGCCTGTCCCTCACTGCAGTAAGCACGCACACAGGAACCAGCAGCTCACAGAGCCTGTCCCTCACTGCAGTAAGCACGCACACAGGAACCAGCAGCTCAGAGCCTGTCCCTCGCTGCACTAAGCACGCACACAGGAACCAGCAGCTCACAGAGCCTGTCCCTCACTGCAGTAAGCACGCACACAGGAACCAGCAGCTCACAGAGCCTGTCCCTCACTGCAGTAAGCATGCACACAAGAACCAGCAGCTCACAGCTCCTGTCCCTCACTGCAGTAAGCAAGGAGGTGATCGTTTACATTGGAATTCTAATGGGTTCAGTTCACATTATATTAGTGAATGATCATTTTCCTATAAACAGCAGTGTTTTACAGTATTGCTCTACACAATGGCGGCGCGAGACCCGTGTACAGTAAGGCTGCTTGTGTATAGTAAGGCTGCAGTTCAGTTTGATTAACACAAACTCTGTGGTGGACTAACTTTGTTGGATTCATATAACCTTATATCTATTATATAAACAGCTCCAATGAACGAAGTGTGAACATGCCTTACTGCAAGTGGCCTGGCTCTGGGGCACTACACGGAAGTGTGCTGAAGAAAGATGTGTTTAGTTTACTGGAGACCCAGGCTTGTCTCTGCACTGGAATGAAAGGCTCTGCGATTGTCCTTGTGATTGGTGTTGCACAATTCTGGCTGCTACATATCTGGCTCAGTGACAGGAACATCACACTCCGTGCGGAAAGCACACAACATTTCCACCGGCCTTACAGCAAGGAATTTCCATTCAACACCACTCCATATCCCGGCTTCCAAGGAAAGTTAAAGATGTGAGGAACACTTCAAAGATTAATCAACGTTCTCCGAAACCGGCTGCGCTTTTTCCTATTTCCGAGTTTATTCAGCATTGTGTCCTGCCCAGTGCTACACCCTCTCTTACAGTACAGGCTTTCTTTTCAGTTATACAATGTTTCAAATAAACTATATTTATTCAACTAGGATATCAATCTTGAGACCAGCGATCTACGTTTCAGAGTGAGGTACTGACAGTACCACAGGTTACTAAATATTATAAACAAATAAACTTTTATACAATAAACAAATATACAATAAATGAATAAAGCAGGTATAACTGTGTCTCTCACTGCCTCCAGCCGCCTCCTCAAGACTCCGCTGTTTAGACTGCACTTGTAGATCTCCTGATCTACCTCTCCTGCTATGCATTGTATTCACATGACCTCAGCACCACGTTACTGGATCCTCGGCTGATGCACTATGCTTGCACTACTATTATGACATTCATTGTAGATTAAATTGTTGTAATCCTAACTTGTTGCATCTTATTTCATACAGTATTTTAAGTATAATTTGTCCTTACTGTAAACTACACTATTTCAATATTGATTTTTGCATTGTAACCCTGGAACACCTGTAATGTTGCCTATGATAAAGGTGTCTACCAAATACATGAACAACAACAATAATTTAAATCAAGGGAAGTAATGTTAAAACTGTACAATGCATTAGCAAGACCTAATCTAGAATACTGTGTTCAGTTCTGGTTGCCTTGCTACAAAAAGGATACTGCTGCTCTAGAAAGAGTGCAAAGACCCACCAGAATTATTCTGGGTTTAAAAGGCATGTCATACGCAGACAGGCTAAAAGAATTGAATCTATTCAAGCATTCAAAATCGACAACGTCGACCCAGGGGATTTTTTTGACCTGAAAAAAGAAACAAGGACCAGGGGTCACAAATTGAGATTAGATAAAAGGGGCATTCTAAACAGAACATTTTTACACAGAGAATTGTGGGTCTGGAACCAACTCTCCTATAATATTGTTGAAGCTGACACCCTGGGATCCTTCAAGAAGCTGCTTGATGAGATTCTGGGACCAATAAGCTACTAATAACTAAACGAGCAAGATGGGCCGAATGGCCTCCTCTTGTTTGTAAACTTTCTTATGTTCTTAACAACAACAGGTCTCCCAGTTCCCAAGTCCACAGGTTAACCCATTGATCCCAGTTTCAATGTGTTCAAATCTCTAACTCAGAACAGTAAACAACACAAAATTCCCAGCTCCCACATCCTGTCCTTTTCCAGCCTCTAACCTCGTATTGCTCATTCGCTGTGGTCAAATCTCTTAATCCTGTGTATCCCGGAGCGAGTAACCCAGTCCTCACATTCCTGGTAGCTGGTGGAAAGACGACACATGTAAATACGTTACTGGATGAAGACGGCAGCATTAGTCATTTCCTTCAGGGCAGTGATATCATGAAACATTTATTCTGCCCACTGTCCGGCGCTGCACTTCGTTCCGTAGAGTTGATGTTGCCATGCTTTGGGGCTGAACAAGACATAAAGCATAGTAGGCAGATCAATATCCCCATTAGAACCTGGTGTTGTCTATTCAAGTCATCTGAACAGCAGCTGATCTAAACACTAGAAGCTTGGAAAAGCAAGGTGCTCAGAATGAGCATGCAGTAGTGCATGTGAGTCAATATGGTATTGTATTCTCTCTGTTCAACTCCAGGGAGCAGGATCCGACCCGCCCATGGCGATACAGACCGGGGTCGACCCGCCCATGGCGATACAGACCAGGGTCGACCCGCCCATGGCGATACAGACCAGGGTCGACCCGCCCATGGCGATACAGACCAGGGTCGACCCGCCCATGGCGATACAGACCAGGGTCGTGATATTAGGGGGTCGTTACATCCCTAATTCATATGATAGTTGTTGCTACTCCGAAAAACTAAATCGAAGCCATTGGAGGCTACAGTTGAGATACCGTGTTTCTGTTGCCTGAGTTTCCTGGAGTGTAACCAGCTCACTGCCAAGCCTACTGGACAAACAAGCCTCCCTGCTCCAACACAACGCCGCTGTGTAAGCAAAAGAAGTGCACTGGAGTCAAATACTGTACACTCCTCCCCTAGCAGGTACAAGCCAGAAGCAAGGCATGATATCAATGTGCAACTCAATATTCACAAATGATCTGTTAATGAGAGAATGCCATTTTCTTCTTTGTTGCTCTCACGAGCACGAAGCCTTTTGCTTTGCCAGCAGTAACGGTTCAGTATCATTTTCATACCGATAGGAAACCAACTGGGCTTGACGTCAGTGGTATATTCTGGTTTGTTTCTTTCTGTTAACGCGTGACTGTGTTGCACGTTGTACAGTAGGTCTCTGTAACTCAAACATGGAGCTGCAATGTGAGAAACGCATCCGAAATGCTTTTGCAATGTACTGGTATTCAAGTTTTCCATTTGAGGTCAATCAATTACATCACCAGGGAGCTGAATTAACTGTTTCAGCATTTTCCTTTTGAAACTTGCTTAACATGTAGAATGCACAAAACCAAAACATATTCACTTAAAACAACTAAAAAAAAACAAAACATACTGATTTTTTAAAATAGTTTTTTTATAACTGTAACCTGCTGGTCCAGAACACTGCAAAACAAGCACTGCGAGGAGGAGCTCCGACGAGCTTCCAGAACACTACAAAACAAGCACTGCGAGGAGGAGCTCCGCCGAGCTTCCAGAACACTAAAACAAGCACTGCGAGGAGGAGCTCCGCCGAGCTTCCAGAACACTGCAAAACAAGCACTGCGAGGAGGAGCTCCGCCGAGCTTCCAGAACACTGCAAAACAAGCACTGCGAGGAGGAGCTCCGCCGAGCTTCCAGAACACTGCAAAACAAGCACTGCGAGGAGGAGCTCCGACGAGCTTCCAGAACACTGCAAAACAAGCACTGCGAGGAGGAGCTCCGCCGAGCTTCCAGAACACTGCAAAACAAGCAAAACAAGCACTGCGAGGAGGAGCTCCGCCGAGCTTCCAGAACACTGCAAAACAAGCACTGCGAGGAGGAGCTCCGACGAGCTTCCAGAACACTGCAAAACAAGCACTGCGAGGAGGAGCTCCGAGAGCTTCCAGAACACTGCAAAACAAGCACTGCGAGGAGGAGCTCCGACGAGCTTCCAGAACACTGCAAAACAAGCACTGCGAGGAGGAGCTCCGCCGAGCTTCCAGAACACTGCAAAACAAGCACTGCGAGGAGGAGCTCCGACCGAGCAGCTTCCAGAACACTGCAAAACAAGCACTGCGAGGAGGAGCTCCGCCGAGCTTCCAGAACACTAAAACAAGCACTGCGAGGAGGAGCTCCGCCGAGCTTCCAGAACACTGCAAAACAAGCACTGCGAGGAGGAGCTCCGCCGAGCTTCCAGAACACTGCAAAACAAGCACTGCGAGGAGGAGCTCCGACGAGCTTCCAGAACACTGCAAAACAAGCACTGCGAGGAGGAGCTCCGACGAGCTTCCAGAACACTGCAAAACAAGCACTGCGAGGAGGAGCTCCGCCGAGCTTCCAGAACACTGCAAAACAAGCACTGCGAGGAGGAGCTCCGACGAGCTTCCAGAACACTGCAAAACAAGCACTGCGAGTAGGAGCTCCGACGAGCTTCCAGAACACTGCAAAACAAGCACTGCGAGGAGGAGCTCCGCCGAGCTTCCAGAACACTGCAAAACAAGCACTGCGAGGAGGAGCTCCGACGAGCTTCCAGAACACTGCAAAACAAGCACTGCGAGGAGGAGCTCCGACGAGCTTCCAGAACACTGCAAAACAAGACTGCGAGGAGGAGCTCCGCCGAGCTTCCAGAACACTGCAAAACAAGCACTGCGAGGAGGAGCTCCGCCGAGCTTCCAGAACACTGCAAAACAAGCACTGCGAGGAGGAGCTCCGACGAGCTTCCAGAACACTGCAAAACAAGCACTGCGAGGAGGAGCTCCGCCGAGCTTCCAGAACACTGCAAAACAAGCACTGCGAGGAGGAGCTCCGCCGAGCTTCCAGAACACTAAAACAAGCACTGCGAGGAGGAGCTCCGACAAGCTTGTTGGTTTGCATCTGTAATTGGAGATGCACAGAACCGCGTGACCAAATTCCAAAGACTGCAGGCCTATACGATCCTCGCTAACCTGCGGGAGAGATGTGCAATTCTTACTGCAGACAAGTCACAATAAGAGCTGTGGGAGCTTCAGTTTCTTTATGCTTTCTGGCTACAATAACCGAGTGGATTTCAGTTTTTTTTTTTTTTTTTTAATTTACCGAAATGGTCATTGTAACAGATTGATATAAATCTCTGTACTAAAACTACGCAGATAGAATAACTTTTTTTTTGCTCCTCAGGACAAAAATGACAAACTTGAGCCTTGCTGTGAAAACATGCATGTATGTATGTATGAAAAAGGAATTATTTTAGTGCAAGTGGGTGGAACAAGCCTACAAAAGCATTTCACATCTTACAATAACCAGGATATTACTCACTGGAACGACACAAACTTTTGTAATGCCCTCCACTAGCTCATAGGAAAAATAAAAACTGAATTTCAAAGCAAATTAGAGCTTGGAAAAAATGTGGCAGTAAGTGGGGTTTTTTGGACTATGATGTGTAATGTTTTGTTAAACAATAACTAGAATGCAGCATGTCAGCAACCCAAATCTCGAATCTTAGCGGCAACTTAGATTTGTTTTCTTCTTTTTTTAAAGAGTAAATCACTTACGGTCTGTGTATTCAATTTAACTAAAGTCTCCTGGACCATGACTATGACAACAGTAACATCTTATTTTACAAGTACAACCAGACTGCCTCGCTGTCTATCTGCCGGCGTGGTGATGTACAGTTCAACCGGTTTGGAAAGTGGAATGATCGAGAACAATTAAGAACATTTTTAGAAAAGGTAACCTGGGGAAGTACATCAATAAATGCGCCCAATATTTGTGATGTTTTGTTTTTAGCCTCTCTGCCCTTTCAGTCTAACCGGCTCCACTCCTCCATGTTTTGCCACACTGCGTTAAACTATATTTTGCAGTTGCATTTACAGTATTATAATACGTGTAATAACACAGGCATTGAGTCTGAATCGTACCTTGCACTGACGGTCAGTGAAGACATTCTCGTCCACTTTGCACGCAATCAGGGCATTCGGCAGATCGGTAAAATGCACATCAACCATCTTCGAATCGCCGGCTCCTTCCTTCTCCTGTCACTCTTGTTCTTCTTCTTGTTGCATGCAAGAGTTATTGAGGCTTTCCTCCGCTGTTTCTGCTGCCGGTGTGGTATCAAAACACTGCGTACTGGGATTCGCAGCAAACCAATCTGTTTTTCGGCGTTTGTTCTTTGTGAATGCTGCTAGCGGCCCGACGTCGTCGTCTTCTGCTATTGATTTACTGCATTGAGGGAAGGGAGCTGTTGTTGCTACTGCCGCAGTTCAAAGGCTTGTCCTTTTCTCGGCGGTAGTGTGTCTGTGGCGACTGTTTCTACCAGCCGAGGCCGCGACTGGGAGACAAAGCAGCTGCCCGGTACCCGTCGCACTAAAGACGTTTCCGGTCCTCTGCCGCCCCTTCCTCTTGCCCTTCTACTACAGACAGCACTGTTTCACACACCTCCAAACCCAGAATGGCTTCCTTAGACGCACTGCATGCACTCAGACTGCGCTAAACCCGGTGCTCTGTCATGCATAGGGACTGCTCGTTAGTTACCGACCGACTGTGAAAAGTAAACAGTTGCGCTGAATCTAGAGGCCATAACGGATGTCAAGGGGTGGCGAAGGATTAGGAGGGGTTTGTCTTGGTGTGTTCCCGGGATGCTTGCAGTGTTGTTTTGCAATGATAAATAAATAAACAAATAAATAAACTCATTTTGAATGGAAATGGTTCTTGGTTATTGTAAATTATTATATGGTTATTACTGTATTTATTTAACAAAAGTGATTTATTTATTCACATAGAGTGCAACCAACCAGCAAACGTCACAATATCTGTTTAGTTTGTTGCTGTCAATCAGTCGTGTTAAAGAAATAATTTGAAAAGTAAGCACCTTGATGTCTTTACCAAAGCCGTGCGCAAGAGGCTGGCCATGCACGGTGCCCTAAAAATACGCCACGCCTACAACAAGAACCACTCAAGGGGTTCAACAGGGTAGCCACCTTCATATTATCAATATTATCACATTAACCAGCCCCCGGACCCCTTCGTCGTCATGGCCAGTCTCCAAATGCTTTGACAGGATAACTGGGCTGTATGTCACCACTGCCCCTCTCGTATTAATTACCAGCGCCAGGCAGGCCAGCACCTTTGACTTGTGCTGAATATAATAACGAAGACTAAATAGAGTATTGTTTAAACCAAGAAGTTTTGTAAAATAGCTATTTTTTAAAAATCATTTTTATATATAATATTTTTCTATTTTACATTCAAAACTGCATTTTTTTTATTTCCAATGTTATTTATGTTATTATTTTTTCTTTTATACTTTAAAGTATTCTGTTTTTACAAGTGGTTTAATCTCAGTTTTTCTAGCTGTGCAATTATTAACACATTTGTATCTCTTCATTAGTTTCTGTTTAATTGCATTTTGTATAGCCTTTAATTGAACTTGTGATGAAAGGCGGAGCTATAGAAATGCGAATGTGTGCTGCACCAAAGAGCAACGGATGATTTTAAAATGTTATTTTAATAAACAATCTACCGTATGCAAAGCTGCACGAATGTTAATGAGTACATTAGTTCAATGGCGTAACTTTGGTTTCAGAAGTGTTTGGGAGACACAGTTTTTGTAGCTTGACGAATATTCTATTTAAACAATGACATATGTTACAAGGATGTGTAATAAAACATTACATCCCTTGTGTGCCATTCAGCGTTGAGCGCTAGAGCGGGTGTGGCATAATGCAGATTTAATGGAAGGTATGAGAAATGCCCTTAAAATATATTTATGGAAACGTTGAGGTTTCACCACAATTTAAATACTTAAGATAAAAACAGTTTATCTGAAGTATTTTTAGAAAAGTATTTTCAGCTTCCATCCACTTATAAGATGGAGATGCAAGTTGAACCTTAAAACGCAATGTATCACCAAGCTCCAGACAATGAGTTTCAAACTTAAAACGCGTTCCTGTTTACAGGTAAGAACTCAGCTTTCTGTGATACTATAATGTTCGTTATGCTAATTGCTTATTTATTAGTTTAAACATGTTTTTGTAAAATGTGACCTAGAGTGAGTTTTTGGAACATTAATAAACAGAGATCTGATCGTCTGCGCGATCAACATAGAACATAATTAACAGTAACGAATAAGTCGTGCAAGGGACTGCAGTGAAACTGCGCTCTCTGGTGGCAACTTTAATTTACAGCAGTCTATTGTGCTGTATTTTTAATAAATGCGTCACGTGTCCAGTTCTTAGAGTGACTTACTGTACATTTCTGTTTGAGGCAGCAGATGTAACATATCAAACACGTTTTGCACGTGTAACTGAAATCCCTAAGTCATGCCATATTCTCCCCTTTACCCAGTAACTACACATTGTCCTCAAACATTCCTGTAAGCATTACCACTGAAAAAAATGTGTTATTCAGTCTCAGTGACAACTAGCATTAAAGAAAATGCAAACAAGTCTAATTCAAGGAATTTTTTTTTACCTGTACGCAATAAAGATACACTTTAACATGTCTGTTTATTAATTCTCTAAAGTGTTCTGCGCAAACCCTTAACTTCCCTTATGTTGCACAAGCACAGCATATAGAAAACAGTAATTACCTTCTCCATCCTACTTCCTTTCTTCACATAGAGCAGGACTGGAAATAAAAACTGTTTGACAGGTCAGCCGGCCTTTCTAAAAGGAACAGCTTGTGTGTGCAAGCTCTTGAAAAAGGGGATTTGATAGAGAAGTCATGTGGAGATCAGGCTCTGAAACTGGCTAATCCCAGAGATAGAGAGAGAGAGAGAGAGAGAGAGAGAGAGAGAGAGAGAGAGAGAGAGAGAGAGAGGGCAGATGAGGAGCAGTCAGTGAAGTGAGAGTGAGCATTCTGAAGACTCACAAACTTAAACAAACCACTACACAGAGATAACAAGCAGCAGCATGGCTCACTCTCAGGTTCAGGAGGTCAGTGCTGGTCAATGGAGAACCCCTCCACAGCAATAGCACCCCGCTGGTAGATGGACTGAAAGAAGGGAAGGGGAAAGCCAAGATGTATAGTGAAACTCCTGCCACGGGACAAGAGACGCAGGACCAGGGGGTTTGTTCACACTCAGGAGAGGCTGAGACCGCTGACAGAAATGCTGTGGAGGGACTGACAGCACCCCCGGAGGACAAGGAAGCTGTGAAGGGAGAAGAGGCAAGGGCGTCTGCAGAGGGGAGCGGGACTCCTAATGGGAACCAGGGAGCTGGAGAGGAAGAGGAGGCTGAGGGGGGACAGGGAGAAGTGGAAGCAAGGGGAGAGGGGGGCAGCGACAAGCGCAGGAGGCAAACGAGATAGAAGGAGAGAAAACAGACCAAGAGGAGGCTGGACAGAAACAAGGATGGCAGGAAGAGGCTTTGAAAGAAGTGATGGAAAAGGAAAAGAAGAGTGGAGAATTGGATGAGGAGGAGAGCAGCAGCAGCAGTGATGAGGACTCCAGCAGTGAGGATGAGAGTCAGGATAAGTAGGCTGGGGGCACACCAGGGGAGAACCAGGAGGCTGTGCAGGAGAACGGGCTGCCCAAGGAGGCCAAGGATCCGGCCCCAGGAGCTCAGGAGGAAGCAGAACAAGGAGGAGGAGCCCCCACAACAGAAAAGACCCCAAGTGAAGACCATGCCCAGGGAGCAACCAGGAGTTGGGAGAGGGTTGCTGAGCCTCAGGAATATGACATCTCCCTTTACGTCAAGGTACCCTTTTAATATTGTCTGGGTCGCTGTAGTAACAGGCTGTGTGTGGATGTATCAGAGAGTTACGCAATGCACCATACTTCAGTGTGGAAGGTAGTCCAGTGGTTAGAGTACTGGACTGCAGTGTGGAAGGTAGTCCAGTGGTTAGAGCACTGGACTGCACTGTGGAAGGTAGTGGGTTTGAGTAGCTCAGTGGTTAGAGTGCTGGGCTGCAGTGTGGAAGGTAGTGGGTTTGAGTAGCTCAGTGGTTAGAGCACTGGACTGCACTGTGGAAGGTAGTGGGTTTGAGTAGCTCAGTGGTTAGAGCGCTGGGCTGCACTGTGGAAGGTAGTGGGTTTGAGTAGCTCAGTGGTTAGAGTGCTGGGCTGCAGTGTGGGAGGTAGTGGGTTTGAGTAGCTCAGTGGTTAGAATGCTGAGCTGCAGTGTGGGAGGCAGTAAGTTTTAGTGGCTCAGTGGTTAGAGTACTGGACTGCACTGTGGAAGGTAGTGGGTTTGAGTAGCTCAGTGGTTAGAGTGCTGGGCTGCAGTGTGGAAGGTAGTGGGTTTGAGTAGCTCAGTGGTTAGAATGCTGAGCTGCAGTGTGGGAGGCAGTAAGTTTTAATGGCTCAGTGGTTAGAGTACTGGACTGCACTGTGGAAGGTAGTGTGTTTGAGTGGCTCAGTGATGAGAGTGCTAGACTGCAGTGGGATTGAGTATCCAATACACTGTTTAACAGGGGAACCACAATCCAATACACTGTTAAACAAGGGAACCACAATCCAATACACTGTTAAACAAGGGAACCACAATCCAATACACTGTTTAACAAGAGAACCACAATCCAATACACTGTTTAACAAGAGAACCACAGTCCAATACACTGTTTAACAGGGGAACTTCAGTCCAATACAGTGTGTAACAGGGGAACCACAATCCAATACACTGTTTAACAAGAGAACCACAATGCAATACACTGTTTAACAGGGTTGTTAGAATGGCATCATGGCTGGATAGTGGATCCCTTGCTGTTACAACACAAGTAAGCCTGGCCACTCGTTTTTAAAGATCAGCTTGAAGTCCTGACTGACTGAAAATAGATCCAGTGGCACAGGGACCCCCAGTTTAATGGGATCCCTGCATTCCGTAATTGCTGAGTTGCAGGTTCCCTGGTGGAGTGTGTTTCTGCTCAGCTCTCTTTAACTCACAGTAACGACAGGGCGTCTGCACAAATCTACAGGCTCCTGGAGAGTCTAAAATAGGGCTCGGCTTGGCCACTAATAACCACCTGGCAGTGCAGTTCATCAGAGTCTTAATTAGAAGGCAGCTGTGGAGTCCAGCAGATTAAAGACTTACCCACTTCAGTGCAGGATTGCTCAGAGCATGGCTGCCTGCCTCACGTCACCCTGTAATAGAAAGGCAAAGGGTGGGACAAGTTATTTCACTGCAATGCACATCGATGAACCCTGGAAACTATACTGTATGGTTTTCTGAAACTTTAGAAATTGTACAGCAATGCACAGCCTCCACCACCCTTCAATACATGTGATCAAGTGATGTTCCCTTTTTCAGATTGGACCCCTCGGGCCCACAAAGACATGATGTTACTCCATGAAGACTGAGGGTGCAGGGTACTAGAGTACAACTATGATCCAGATTCTTCATCTGCAATCTTCAGTATAGTTTTAGCCATAAGTTTAAACATGGAATCAAGACCGTGTTTTAGAAAGACTCAGTCATTATTTTTCTTCATGAACGGTAAACAACTAGCTTACTAGCATGTTAAGAAATGTTGCTCATTTTTTGTTCATGCTGAGCTACAACTGCAATCCACACATGGCAATAATTCATTGAATAAAGTTTATCTCTCATGCACCTCCATTCACTGTATAGGGCACAAATGTGCAGTTTTGAAAGAAACACATGTTAAAGCAAACATTTTCATTTGGTACTACCCTAAGTTAAGGAAAGTTTTCAGTTTGCTTGCCTTGCCTTCCAGGAAATCTGTTACTATTTTATGTCCTCAAGGTCTTTTCACCCCAGCAGTGTCTCTGGGGTCAAAGTATCTTATTGGTTGTAAAGCATGTCAGTCAATCAGGGAAGAAGCTGGTTGGTTACTGACTAGAAAGAAGGCCCTGTAGGGATGGGGACAATTTCACTGTCCAGGTGAAATGACCATGGAAGTGGAAAACAATCTGAAAGCAAGGCTTGCAGACAGAGACAGAGACTGCAATGCACACACTGCACTGTGGAGACAGAGACTGCAATGCACACACTGCACTGTGGATACAGAGACTGCAATGCACACACTGCACTGTGGAGACAGAGACTGCAATGCACACACTGCACTGTGGAGACAGAGACTGCAATGCACACACTGTGCACTGTGGAGACAGAGACTACAATGACTGCAATGCACACACTGCACTGTGGATACAGAGACTGCCATGCACACACTCCACTGTAGATACAGAGACTGCAATGCACACTGTGCACTGTAGATACAGAGACTGCAATGCACACACTGCTCTGTGGAGACAGAGACTGCAATGCACACACTGCACTGTGGAGACAGAGCCTGCAATGCACACTGTGCACTGTAGATACAGAGACTGCAATGCACACACTGCTCTGCGGAGACAGAGACTACAATGCACACTGTGCACTGTGGAGATAGAGACTGCAATGCACACACTGTGCGCTGTGGAGACAGAGACTACAATGACTGCAATGCACACACTGCACTGTGGAGACAGAGACTGCAATGCACACACTGTGCACTGTGGAGACAGAGACTGCAATGCACACACTGCACTGTGAGACAGAGACTGCAATGCTCACACTGCACTGTGATACAGAGACTGCAATGCACACACTGCACTGTGGAGACAGAGACTGCAATGCACACACTGCACTGTGGAGACAGAGACTGCAATGCTCACACTGCACTGTAGATACAGAGACTGCAATGCACACACTGCACTGTAGATACAGAGACTGCAATGCACACACTGCACTGTAGATACAGAGACTGCAATGCACACACTGCACTGTAGATACAGAGACTGCAATGCACACACTGCACTGTAGATACAGAGACTGCAATGCACACACTGCACTGTAGATACAGAGACTGCAATGCACACACTGCACTGTAGATACAGAGACTGCAATGCACACACTGCACTGTAGATACAGAGACTGCAATGCACACACTGACTGTACAGAGACTGCAATGCACACACTGCACTGTAGATACAGAGACTGCAATGCACACACTGCACTGTATACAGAGACACTGTGCACACACTGCACTGTAGATACAGAGACTGCAATGCACACACTGCACTGTAGATACAGAGACTGCAATGCACACACTGCACTGTAGATACAGAGACTGCAATGCACACACTGCACTGTAGATACAGAGACTGCAATGCACACACTGCACTGTGGATACAGAGACTGCAATGCACACACTGCACTGTAGATACAGAGACTGCAATGCACACACTGCACTGTGGAGACAGAGACTGCAATGCACACACTGCACTGTGGAGACAGAGACTGCAATGCACACACTGCACTGTAGATACAGAGACTGCAATGCACACACTGCACTGTGGATACAGAGACTGCAATGCACACACTGCACTGTGGATACAGAGACTGCAATGCACACACTGCACTGTGGAGACAGAGACTGCAATGCACACACTGCACTGTAGATACAGAGACTGCAATGCACACACTGCACTGTGGAGACAGAGACTGCAATGCACACACTGCACTGTGGAGACAGAGACTGCAATGCACACACTGCACTGTAGATACAGAGACTGCAATGCACACACTGCACTGTGGAGACAGAGACTGCAATGCACACACTGCACTGTGGAGACAGAGACTGCAATGCACACACTGCACTGTGGATACAGAGACTGCAATGCACACACTGCACTGTAGATACAGAGACTGCAATGCACACACTGCACTGTGGAGACAGAGACTGCAATGCACACACTGCACTGTGGAGACAGAGACTGCAATGCACACACTGCACTGTAGATACAGAGACTGCAATGCACACACTGCACTGTGGAGACAGAGACTGCAATGCACACACTGCACTGTGGAGACAGAGACTGCAATGCACACACTGCACTGTGGATACAGAGACTGCAATGCACACACTGCACTGTGGAGACAGAGACTGCAATGCACACACTGCACTGTAGATACAGAGACTGCAATGCACACACTGCACTGTAGATACAGAGACTGCAATGCACACACTGCACTGTGGAGACAGAGACTGCAATGCACACACTGCACTGTGGAGACAGAGACTGCAAAGTGCACACACTGCACTGTAGATACAGAGACTGCAATGCACACACTGCACTGTGGAGACAGAGACTGCAATGCACACACTGCACTGTAGATACAGAGACTGCAATGCACACACTGCACTGTAGATACAGAGACTGCAATGCACACACTGCACTGTGGAGACACTGCAATGCACACACTGCACTGTGGAGACAGAGACTGCAATGCACACACTGCACTGTGGATACAGAGACTGCAATGCACACTCTGCACTGTAGATACAGAGACTGCAATGCACACACTGCACTGTGGAGACAGAGACTGCAATGCACACACTGCACTGTAGATACAGAGACTGCAATGCACACACTGCACTGTGGAGACAGAGACTGCAATGCACACTGTGCACTGTGGAGACAGAGACTGCAATGCACACACTGTGCACTGTGGATACAGAGACTGCAATGCACACACTGCACTGTGGAGACAGAGACTGCAATGCACACACTGCACTGTAGATACAGAGACTGCAATGCACACACTGCACTGTGGAGACAGAGACTGCAATGCACACTGTGCACTGTAGATACAGAGACTGCAATGCACACACTGCACTGTGGAGACAGAGACTGCAATGCACACACTGCACTGTAGATACAGAGACTGCAATGCACACACTGCACTGTAGATACAGAGACTGCAATGCACACACTGCACTGTGGAGACAGAGACTGCAATGCACACACTGCACTGTGGAGACAGAGACTGCAATGCACACACTGCACTGTGGAGACAGAGACTGCAATGCACACACTGCACTGTGGAGACAGAGACTGCAATGCACACACTGCACTGTAGATACAGAGACTGCAATGCACACACTGCACTGTGGAGACAGAGACTGCAATGCACACTGTGCACTGTAGATACAGAGACTGCAATGCACACACTGCACTGTAGATACAGAGACTGCAATGCACACACTGCACTGTGGAGACAGAGACTGCAATGCACACACTGCACTGTGGAGACAGAGACTGCAATGCACACTGTGCACTGTAGATACAGAGACTGCAATGCACACTGTGCACTGTAGATACAGAGACTGCAATGCACACACTGCACTGTGGAGACAGATACTGCAATGCACACACTGCACTGTGGAGACAGAGACTGCAATGCACACTGTGCACTGTAGATACAGAGACTGCAATGCACACACTGCACTGTAGATACAGAGACTGCAATGCACACACTGCACTGTAGATACAGAGACTGCAATGCACACTGTGCACTGTAGATACAGAGACTGCAATGCACACACTGCACTGTAGATACAGAGACTGCAATGCACACACTGCACTGTGGAGACAGAGATTACAATGCACACACTGCACTGTGGAGTCAGAGACTGGAATGCAACACTCAGCAGTACCAGAGGTGGAAAGATTAAAACCACAGCCAGTGACTGTCAGTGCAAGACAGGCTCCAGAGGAGAGAAAGAGCAGTCTTATTTGATTGATGTATGTTCTTATGGACTGTTGTTGAATTGACTTGAAACTTGAGCATACCTCTCCACATATATCTCTTACCGATCTCATGATCCTCATTTCTGTACATGCAGTTGTTCTCTTGGCGTTTTGTGAGGTCTCTGTGATCAAATCTGTATTTGAACTATATTTTTTTACCTGTTGTATGATCCATATGGTCACCATACTCTACCCCCTTAGTGTCCCCTCACATGCACTTCAGTAGAAAGGGTCTGATCTCTTTGTGGACTGGGACTTCCAATGGACACACCCCTGCATATAAACTCCACAGCAAGTACCCTCCGCTAATTGAACTCTTAATGAGAATCGCACAGGCACACGACTGGAATGCACAGCTAAATCCTTGTTTAATAACATGGCCTTGGACCAGAGTGAAGGTTTAAGCTGAGGGAAATATTTTAATTCCCCTTTTCCATTTCTTTGAGGTATTTCTATTAACAAAAAGGGCCCTGTGTGTTACAGGAGAAATTGAAAAAAAGTGTGTGATGGGATAACCTTGGCAGTTCTCACTCAGAACAATATAATATAGTCTCCAGTGGGAGAAAGCCTCCTGAGTTAATGGAGGATTTCAAAACCTTTCATCTGTACTGCACAGCTGCAGCTGTAGGTTGAAGTCAAGTCCTAGTACTGTATTTGCTTTGTTCTTAAACATGGTTCCCTCAATGTGTTAGTCTGTACCTGAAACACACAAATAACAGTCCGCTTTTTTATTTACTTATTTAAAGGAACAATCCAGCAGCTCACTGGTATAACTAGCTGACCATAGTAAATGCATAGTATAACCATGCAAAGTACCATGCAAATGAATTGTGGTAAACCTTTCTAAGGGCAGGCAGTGTGCTGGTCTCTTCACTAGTTTCTTACATGGGGAACTTTCCACAAAACGAGTCACTTGCCAATGCTCATGGTGTGTTTTCATTTACTGCTCTTTACCAAAGTTTCCCATGTTTCCCATTGATTCAGCATGCCTTCACTGTGCTTTACTGTTGTTTAGTTGTTTGTTGCTGGTGTTTTCAGCTGGTTAAATGAAGCCAGCCACTTTTTTCCCAGCTGCAGTGGCCTCTCTGTGCAGGCTCCTGTCCCTCTCTCTGCTAGTGGAGACCTTGCCTGCAGTGCTCTCCACGCTGGGCTCGGCTCTCCTCTCCTCTCCAGGGCTGGCGCTGTGCTGGCTCCAAGCTGAAGTAATCCCTCAGCTGCTGCATTCCTCATTCCAAACCTCAGAGCAGTAGGAGATTGAGCGACACACACATTTACATCAGCCTTGAGTTAATATAATAACGCAGTTCCATCTGAGTCATGAAATCAGCAATCCTTAGTAACTGCATCTCTGAGTGGAACGGGTTCAGATCAATACCTGCATTCAATTAACCACAGACCCTGAAGTAGAAGCTGCCCTATACTAATCTACTATGTGGTCTATATGTGTAACAGGGAGGAGGCTGGGTGCAAACGAGTGACCCCACACACCGCACGCGAGCGTCTTGACCACTGTGCAAAAGAGCCGGGCTAGTCTAGATTTATGGTTATAGAGCTTTAAACTTCATCTCATCTCACTGATGGGACAGAATCTGTAACGGCAGCGTATCACACAATGCTGCCTGTTACATGTGTCTGAAGTGATTTTGTAATTTTAATTACAGTAAGCTTGCCATTTAACAGATCTACTGTAAATCTTGACACATTAAAACAGACCCCAACGCTCCCAACTCAGGCTCCAAAAGCATAGCAGAGCAACAGTGCCCCCAGCTGGGAAAGTTTGGAACTGCAGCTGCATGCTCCCCTGTCTGTTTCGTTCAAGGACATTTACACTGTCCTAGAAGCTGCCTGGCACACTGCACAGCTTTGCTCCTCGTACGTGATTACAAATAAACGTTTGTGAAGGTGTCAGTCTTGTCACTGAGGAACAGCAGCAGAGGATTTATATAAACACCTTTAATCATGTCAACTAATTCCTGTGAAGTAACTGTTAAGCCGGTTTGTATGTGCATGCGTGCGTGAGTGTGCGTGTGTGTGCGTGTGTGTGCGTGTGTGCGTGTGTGTGTGCGCGTGTGTGTGTGTGTGTGTGTGTGTGTGTGCGTGTGTGCGTGCGTGCCTGTGTGCATGTGTGTGTCTGAACCAGGTAACTACAGACCAATAAGCCTGACTTCTATTATATGCAAACTTATGGAAACTATAATAAGATCCAAAATGGAAAATTACCTATATGGTAACAGTATCCTGGAAGACAGTCAACATTGTTTTAGGAAAGGGAGAGCGTGTCTAACTAACCTGTTTGATTTTTTTGAGGATGCAACATTGATAATGGATAATTACAAAGCATATGACATGGTTTATTTAGATTTCCAGAAAGCTTTTGACAAAGTCCCACATAAAAGATTAATTCTCAAACTGAATGCTGTAGGAATTCAAGGAAACACATGTACATGGATTAGGGAGTGGTTAACATGTAGAAAACAGAAAGTACTGATTAGAGGAAAAACCTCAGAATGGAGTGTGGTAACCAGTGGTGTACCACAGGGATCAGTATTAGGTCCTCTGCTATTCCTAATCTACATTAATGATTTAGATTCTGGTATAGTAAGCAAACTTGTTAAATTCCCAGACGACACAAAAATAGGAGGAGTGGCAAACACATAGTTGCATCAGCAAAGGTCATTCAAAATGATCTAGACAGGATTCAGAACTGGGCAGTCACATGGCAAATGACATTTAATAGAGAAAAGTGTAAGGTACTGCAAAAGAAACAAAAACGTGCATTATAAATATCATATGGGAGATACTGAAATTAAAGACGTGTGCGTGTGTGTGTGCGTGTGTGTGTGTGTGTGTTGGCATTCCATTACTGGATTCTTGGGTGTAGTAAAGTGATTCCAAATGGAATTATATACAGGCATAACAACACACACCATTTACATGTTTTTTTATACTTATCGGTAGATGATTGGCACTATGAGAGTTCTTCAGGATGAAAAAGGTTTTATTAGGTTGTCATGGGAACTAGTCCCACTGCTTCACCACACAGGTGAGCATAAAAGAAAACGCTTTTCAAATTACAGGGAAAAAACAAAAAAACAGCAATCAAACTAAAAATGAAACATTGGTTTTTATTGTTTTTGTTTGTTTACCTCACACTTCCCTGCACTGGCAATGGCAAGTACCTTCCCTGCCGAGTAGACATGACATGAATACTATTTACACGTGAGTTTCATCCTGTCACACCATTCCTTAGCAGGGTACCAGACATTCAGGGGAGACTTTAGATATGCAGGGTGATTAGAAATAGGGTTACCATATCAACGCACCATATCATTGATGAGGTGAACTTACTTTCCAATCACCCTGTCTGTACTTTCTTTCTTTCGATCCAGATTCATTCATTCATCTGAGATTGTTTTCCATCTTGTATTCCAAATGATTCTTTTAACATTCAAATGTTTTCTTAGTGAACTATAAAAATGAGCATAATTGAACATCCATGATACATACATTTATAATAACAAAGATTAATTCAACTGAACTTTCAGTAAACCAATGCAAAACTTATATATATATATATAATATATATATATATATATATATATATATATATATATATATATATATATATATATATATATATATATATAACAACCTAATTTTATGCATCAATCCCAAAATGCTAGGTGATGTAAAACTTTTGACCATAGCTGTATATTTACAATCTATCAAAGTCATTAAAAAGATATAGTTGAAAGCAGAATGCTCATATAAAACTTAAGTTTCCCAGACCCCATGCCTCTTTTTCTAAAGGTATGAGTTGAGGGGATATTTGTTAATAAAAGTTTCATAGAATTGATGCTTAGTCAGCGTTGTGCTCCCCGATGGAAACCCATCTGGAGGGATGTTACACAGAACTGGGGATCAGCTCCACTGCCCTCTGTCTCCTTGAAATTGAACTGGAGATCAGCTCCACTGCCCTCTGTCTCCTTGAAATTGAACTGGGGATCAGCTCCACTGCCCTCTGTCTCCTTGAAATTGAACAGGGGATCAGCTCCACTGCCCTCTGTCTCCTTGAAATTGAACTGGGGATCAGCTCCACTGCCCTCTGTCTCCTTGAAATTGAACTGGGGATCAGATCCACTGCCCTCCGGCTCCTTGAAATTGAGCTGGAGACCAGCTCCACTGCCCTCTGTCTCATTGAAATTGAACTGGGGATCAGCTCCACTGCCCTCTGGCTCCTTGATATGGACTCTTGTGGCAACAATGGGTTGGCACACACAAGAAGTGGAGACACCGTGCTGGAGAGAGAGATGCACTCCACTGTATTTAGTAAGGGAGAGATGCACTCCACTGTATTGAGTAAGGGAGATATGCACTCCACTGTATTGAGTAAGGGAGAGATGCACTCCACTATACTGAGTAAGGGAGAGATGCACTCCACTGTATTGAGTAAAGGAGAGATGCACTCCACTGTATTGAATAAAGGAGAGATGCACTCCACTGTATTGAGTAAGGGAGAGATGCACACAACTGTATTGAGTAACGAAGAGATGCACACCACTGTATTGAGTAAGGGAGAGATGCACGCTACTGTATTGAGTAAGGGAGAGATGCACACTGCTGTATTGAGTATATGTTTGGTTGTTTTGCTGTCTCTTCACAGCTCATTCCTTTAAGCCCTGTTGGAATAGGTCTGGTTCTTCTTCGCTGGACTCTCTCCAGGGCCACAGTATCTCTGGTACAGGGAACAATGAAATACACACAATTACAGATTTTCATAACAAACTGCTCCTTAGGTAGCGGAAATCGGCATTGTTCGCAATGCTAGACAAACACCCATCTACAGTAGTTCAGCCTGTTTATAGATAACCCTTTACACCAGGGTTCGTCACAGGGCAGTCTTCGCTGTACCATTCATAGAACATTTCTGCTGCAATGCTGGCTGTAACCATGGGGAGTGAGTCTCCAGAGAGTAGAATCCACCTGGCATGAATGACGCCACCAAACCATAAAGTCAACAGCCTTTCCTGTGCTGTTTCGTACTGTGTGATCCAGAGCAATGCCATCGACATGCTGGAGCGTTTCACAAGCTAAGCAGGGTCCAATGGATTCGGTAGTGCTTGCACTTGAGCTTTGCAATAGGCTGAACAATACAGAACAGCAACTTTGGAATTCTTATTCTCAGCGGAACATAAAGACTCCATTGTGAGAGAACAGAGGAGCGAAAGGATGTAGGAGGCTTGATCTGAGATAGCAGCATTTGTAAAAGTTTACCATAGTAAAAGCATAGCAAAGTATAATAAAGCATAGTGAAAGCATGGAAAACTATAGTAAAGCATATTAATAAACATGGTGAACTATGGTAAATTATGGTTACTACATGTCATTACCATGGAAAAAGCATGGGAAAAGTACAAAAATATTGTGCAAAAATCCCATGGTAAACTTGCATAAGGAATCTCCTTTGGAAGACAATGCTTACAGACCCAGAGAAATGCATGACAGAAATCATCCACTGCATTTGATTGGGGACCCTGTGTGTAGCAGCAGCAGTAGCTTTGTAGAACAGATATGTATCGAGGTCTTTAACCCAAAGCACAAGCCCCACACTTTACTGGGAAAGGGGATCCTAACTGGTACGAGTTAGGGTAAGTTTGTTTCTTTAGGAAGAAAGGCCCTCTCCTTGACCCATCCGTCTCAGCTTAATTATGTCTGAATCAGGAAGCTGTGTTCCGATTTTATATGAGTGCGATTAAGAAAGAATCGAAGAGCTGTGTGGAGGGTAACTTTTCCCGTGGAATTGTGATGCACTGATGGTTCTTAACTGACCTCCTTCAGAACATTGAATCTGACTGGGAGGCAAGCCCTTGAATGGTGCGGTTTACAAGGACCCCTCACTTTGATGTAGTTTCAGGTCTGTTATTAACCAATTCAAAAACCTTTTTTAGAGAAGGGTGTTATGTGTGTATCGGTCATGCTTAAAAGAGATAAAGCTAATGAAATAGTTCCATGGATATCTGACACCAAACCAGGTTAACAAAAATGTGTTTTTCAGAAATTGTGTCCCTGCCCAGGGAAGGAAAAAGTGATCAACAAACAAATGTACAGGCCCTAAACCCAACTAGGCCTTCCCCTAATCCAGATGGCTTCTCAGTGGAGCTTCTCAACAGAGAGCCAATCTGTAGGAGTCTTTCGTACTTCATGCATCTCATCATGTTGTGTCAGCCCACACCACAAATAGAAACGCTTAATCTCACAAGGGCGCGACACCTTCCCTGGTAGGAACAGGACGCCTCGCTTTCCATTGCACTGGAATGGGGAACAGCAGAGGAAGCCCTCTTCAGAAATGAAAGCAGACTCAGTTAACTCAGGCACTGGGGCATTCCTCTGGGTAATAAAGAGCTGTTGTCAGTGTTGTGAGACAAGGGGACCTGCACAGCTGCTCAATGCGGAGCGGCCATGGCCTGGTTTGACTTGACACGGGAAAAGTATGGATTTCCAGATATAGAGCTCTTTGTAAAGGTGAGGTGTTTTTTTCTGAGATAATCATGGGTATCATATTTTACAAACGAACGTAACTCTAAGAGACTATGCTAGCACAGTGCACAGTATATAGTGCCGGCACTCTTCTATTGCTTATTGTTCAATTGTCACTTTGTCTGTGGAATCTCAGTGTCAAACAGACCATCAATAAATAAAGACATATCTTACTACTGTCTTTGACAGACTACAGAAGGGTCAGCCACACAAGTTGTGTAACACTGAAACAACTTCTTTGTTCAATACGAACACTTCCACCAGGACAGCCTCAATAAGCATCACTTTGTGAAATGGGAGTCCTGCTTGCTCCTAGTTAGGTGTGGGCTAGACAGCCTGAGTGAGAGAGTGCTGAAGAGTCTAGCCCCTCGATCCTTCTCTGCTCACTGATTCTGCAGGTGGACAGTCTGGTTCCACCTGCTTGTTAAAAGCCTGTCTGGTTGCTTTATTTGTTGCAGGCCGGCAGTGACGGGGAGAGCATTGGGAACTGCCCCTTCTGCCAACGCCTCTTCATGATCCTCTGGCTTAAAGGAGTCATATTCAACGTCACCACTGTGGATCTGAAAAGGTAAGGAGCTTTGTCCCTGGCTCTCCCAGGCTTACCTATGTGCTTGTGAACAGCACACATATATTGTAATTAAAGTTCAGAATATATTACCAGATTTTTTACATACAAACGGGATACTTTCAAACTCTGATAACATCTTCTCTTAACTTTAGTGCAGTAGGTGAACTATTAGCCTCAATCTGTAATTGAACTTTGAATTGAATTTTTCATGGTACAGCTACCTGTCTTGATCTTCATGTAACTGTAAATGCAACCCATTTAAAATATATACCTGTGCTTTACCACGCTTCCAAAGCTGCTGCACAATTTCCCATACTTTTACCTCAGTTGGGTCACTTTCATAGTCAGGCAAGGTATTTTTTCTATGTAATATCAGGGATTGCTATGTGTTTAGAGTGCCTCTTATTGTATAAGAGGCGTCATCTTGTGCAGTTTGGTGTCATCTTGCGCAGTGGACCCTGAAATGGAGCGGCTAATACTGTTCAAAATGACATCTTTTATAATACGAGACACCCTACACATGTTGTAACACAATGTTAACTTATTATAATTCACAAGCATGAAGACTGTAACAGGAACTAACATTAAGCCTAACTTGTGTTCTGCGTGGGGTGACACCGGCACACACAATAAGACGCACCAGGATTTTGACAAGTGGTTTCTCATGCCTGATTTATAATGACAACACAGTCTCTATTGAAGCAGAAGCCTGTACAGTATTATAAGGGTTCATTACTTTCAACAGAAAACCAGCAGACCTGCAGGACTTGGCCCCAGGGACGAACCCTCCATTCGTGATGTTTAACAGGGAGGTGAAAACAGACGTGAACAAGATAGAGGAGTTCCTGGAGGACAAGCTGGTGCCTCCCAGGTACTGAGAGAGAAACTGGGTTCCCAGTCTTTACATCAGGGTTGCACAGCTCCAGTCCAGGTCTTTACATCAGGGGTGCACAGCTCCAGTCCAAGTCTTTACATCAGGGGTGCACAGCTCCAGTCCAAGTCTTTACATCAGGGGTACACAGCTCCAGTCCTGGTCTTTACATCAGGGGTGTACAGCTCCAGTCCTGGTCTTTACATCAGGGGTGCACAGCTCCAGTCCAGGTCTTTACATCAGGGGTACACAGCTCCAGTCCTGGTCTTTACATCAGGGGTGCACAGCTCCAGTCCAGGTCTTTACATCAGGGGTGCACAGCTCCAGTCCTGGTCTTTACATCAGGGGTGCACAGCTCCAGTCCTGGTCTTTACATCAGGGGTACACAGCTCCAGTCCTGGTCTTTACATCAGGGGTGCACAGCTCCAGTCCAGTTCTTTACATCAGGGGTGCACAGCTCCAGTCCAGGTCTTTACATCAGGGGTGCAGAGCTCCAGTCCTGGTCTTCGTTTCACCTGTTCCCTGAATGACTGAATGGGATTAAGGTGGCATCCTTAAAAATTCACTGTCTTTTGAATATCAGTAGAGTTAGTGCCTGGCATCCCAGCACATAATTAGCTGTGATTCTATTGCAGTATAATTAGATGTGTTTCTATTTACAGGTATAATTAGATGTGTTTCTATTTACAGGTATAATTAGCTGTGTTTCTATTTGCAGGTATAATTATCTGTGTTTCTATTAGCAGGTATAATTAGCTGTGTTTCTATTGTAGGTATAATTAGCTGTGTTTCTATTAGCAGGTATAATTAGCTGTGTTTCTATTAGTAGGTATAATTATCTGTGTTTCTATTAGCAGGTATAATTAGCTGTGTTTCTATTAGTAGGTATAATTAGCTGTGTTTCTATTTGCAGGTATAATTAGCTGTGTTTCTATTGTAGGTATAATTAGCTGTGTTTCTATTTGCAGGTATAATTAGCTGTGTTTCTATTGTAGGTATAATTAGCTGTGTTTCTATTTACAGGTATAATTAGCTGTGTTTCTATTGCAGGTATAATTAGCTGTTTTTTCAATTGCAGGTATAATTAGCTGTGTTTCTATTAGCAGGTATAATTAACTGTGTTTCTATTAGCAGATATAATTATCTGTGTTTCTATTAGCAGGTATAATTAGCTGTGTTTCTATTTGTAGATTGAATTAGCTGTGTTTCTATTGCAGGTATAATTTGACAAGTTCTCTGCCTCCATTAAAAATGCCAGGAAGGATTTCAATGAAAGTAAGCGTTGCTAGCCCTGTGACAGATAGCCTGGCTCTTTGCTCTGAGTGCAGGTATAGCCCCGTTGCAGTGCAGGGTCTATGAACCGCTGCCATGGCTCTGATGATGCTTAGTGAACTCACAGCCACTCCAGTCACTACACCTTTTCTGATGCTTATGGCATTCAGGTTTCATTAAGCTCACCAGCAGTGCATCTAGCTATAGTCGTTGTGCCTCACCTCTCATGAGCACCAGATGCATTAAAGTAAAGGAGAGTTCAATACTGAGGCTGATCTCTCATGATCTCCAGATGCGCTAGAGTAAAGGAGAGTTCAGTGCTGCTGCTGATGGGAGTGGTTTGGCTGCAGACCTGGAGAAGGCTCTAAAGATGCACTAGAGTAAAGAAGAGTTCAGTACTGTGGCTGATATCTCATGAGCTCCAGATGCACTAGAGTAAAGGAAAGTTCAGTGCTGATGTTGATGGGTGTATGTTGGCTGCAGATCTGGAAAAGGCTCTGCTGAAGGCCCTGGGGAGGCTGGATGAATACTTGACCACTCCGCTCCCTGACGAGATCGACGCTGACAGCATGGATGAGCTCCCCTCCTCCATCAGGAAGTACCTGGATGGGGGTGAGCTTATCCTGGCCGATAGCAACCTGCTCCCCAAACTACACATCATCAGGGTACCCCCCCCCCCCTACCCACACTACAGTAATGTACACTGAACTGCAACCTGCTCCCCAAACTGCACATCATCAAGGTACCCCCCCCCCCCCGGTGTGATGTCATTGCATGTGACTGACTTGGACGAGGGTATGACGTGTAGGAGTCACATGGGGTGGGGGGGGGGGGTGTGATGTCATTACATGGACTTGCTTGGGACGAGGGGTTTGATTTGTACCACACTGAACTGCAACCTGCTCCCCAAACTGCACATCATCAAGGTACCCCCCCCCCCCCCCCCCCCACTACAGTAATGTACACTGAACTGCAACCTGCTCCCCAAACTGCACATCATCAAGGTACCCCCCCCCCCCCCCCACCCTACAGTAATGTACACTGAACTGCAACCTGCTCCCCAAACTGCACATCATCAAGGTACCCCCCCCCCCCCCCCACATCATCAAGGTACCCATCATCAAGGTACCCCCCCCCCCCCCCCCCACACCCATCCCACACTACAGTAATGTACACTGAACTGCAACCTGCTCCCCAAACTGCACATCATCAAGGTACCCCCCCCCCCCATCCACACTACAGTAATGTACACTGAACTGCAACCTGCTCCCCAAACTGCACATCATCAAGGTACCCCCCCCCCCCCCCCACACTACAGTAATGTACACTGAACTGCAAGGTACCTGCTCCCCAAACTGTACACATCATCAAGGTACCCCCCCCCCCCCCACACTACAGTAATGTACACTGAACTGCAACCTGCTCCCCAAACTGCACATCATCAAGGTACCCCCCCCCCCCCACACTACAGTAATGTACACTGAACTGCAACCTGCTCCCCAAACTGCACATCATCAAGGTACCCCCCCCCCCCCCCCCCATCACCCCCCCCAACCACACTACAGTAATGTACACTGAACTGCAACCTGCTCCCCAAACTGCATTCCACATCATCATCAGGTACCCCCCCCCCCCCCCCCCACATATTACATGTAATGGTGGACTTGGAACGTGTTGGACGAGGAGTTTGTGCACATCATCAAGGTACCCCCCCCCCCCCCCCCCACTACAGTAATTTTGTGACTTGACGTTGGACGAGGGGTTTGACGTGTAGTAGTTCCATGGGGGGGGGGGGGGGTGGTGTGATGTCATTACATGTGACTTGACGTTGGACGAGGAGTTTGACGTGTAGTAGTTCCATGGGGGGGGGGGGGTCATTACAGTGTGATGTCATTACATGTGACTTGACGTTGGACGAGGGGTTTGACGTGTAGTAGTTGACGGGTAGTGTTCATGGGGGGGGGGGGGTGGGGGTGATGTCATTGCAACCTGCTCCCCAAACTGCACATCATCAAGGTACCCCCCCCCCCCCCACACTACAGTAATGTACACTGAACTGCAACCTGCTCCCCAAACTGCACATCATCAAGGTACCCCCCCCCCCCATCCACACTGCAGTAATGTACACTGAACTGCAACCTGCTCCCCAAACTGCACATCATCAAGGTACCCCCCCCCCCCACCCACACTACAGTAATGTACACTGAACTGCAACCTGCTCCCCAAACTGCACATCATCAAGGTACCCCCCCCCCCCATCCACACTGCAGTAATGTACACTGAACTGCAACCTGCTCCCCAAACTGCACATCATCAAGGTACCCCCCCATCCACACTGCAGTACCCCCCCCCCCAAATCCACACTACAGTAATGTACACTGAACTGCAACCTGCTCCCCAAACTGCACATCATCAAGGTACCCCCCCCCCCCATCCACACTACAGTAATGTACACTGAACTGCAACCTGCTCCCCAAACTGCACATCATCAAGGTACCCCCCCCCCCACACTACAGTAATGTACACACTACAGTAATGTACACTGAACTGCAACCTGCTCCCCAAACTGCACATCATCAAGGTACCCCCCCCCCCCATCCACACTACAGTAATGTACACTGAACTGCAACCTGCTCCCCAAACTGCACATCATCAAGGTACCCCCCCATCCACACTACAGTAATGTACACTGAACTGCAACCTGCTCCCCAAACTGCACATCATCAAGGTACCCCCCCATCCACACTACAGTAATGTACACTGAACTGCAACCTGCTCCCCAAACTGCACATCATCAAGGTACCCCCCCCCCCCATCCACACTACAGTAATGTACACTGAACTGCAACCTGCTCCCCAAACTGCACATCATCAAGGTACCCCCCCATCCACACTGCAGTAATGTACACTGAACTGCAACCTGCTCCCCAAACTGCACATCATCAAGGTACCCCCCCATCCACACTACAGTAATGTACACTGAACTGCAACCTGCTCCCCAAACTGCACATCATCAAGGTACCCCCCCCCCCACACTACAGTAATGTACACTGAACTGCAACCTGCTCCCCAAACTGCACATCATCAAGGTACCCCCCCCCCCCATCCACACTGCAGTAATGTACACTGAACTGCAACCTGCTCCCCAAACTGCACATCATCAAGGTACCCCCCCCCCCCCCCCACACTACAGTAATGTACACTGAACTGCAACCTGCTCCCCAAACTGCACATCATCAATACATTTAAAAGCTACCAATCACAATTACCTGTAATCCTAATTTTGTAATCTTACTTTTTTTAATGTAATTTTATTTAAGGTGGTAGCCAGGAAATATCGCAATTTTGAGATCCCAGTGGAGATGACAGCAGTCTGGAAATACCTCAATAACGCCTACAGCCGGGACGAGTTCACCAACACGTGCCCGGCGGACCGTGAGATTGAGATCGCTTACCTGGACGTGGCGAAGAGGATTCAATAAAAACCCATTCTGTGAAAGCTGTGACAATCACAGCTCCTACAGACAGCAGAGTTCACACACAAGATTCCCCTTATCAAGAAAGACTGTCCCTGCCCAGCTCAGTGATGTGCAGAGGAGCATTGGAATTCAATGACCTCCATTGGTGCGTCCATGTCGATTAACTGCAGTGAATAGTTAGGCTGTAGTTTAACTGAAACCGCAGTTAAGCTGCACTGCAATCACATGGTGGCTGGATTCAACACGTGTCTGTAGTTTATTGTTTCACATCAATGAATGGAACTGTTGTTGCAATCTGCAGTTACAGTAAGAGAAGACTGAAGTCCATTTCTTTAGTTTTTTGAATGGGAAAGTCTCCTTCAAACTGGGGCTTGAAAGTATTTAAGTTTAAGAGATTTGCATCATATTTTCAGCATTGGGAAAGCCTAAGCTCAAACACGAATTGCAAATTCATAACATATATTGCCTTATCACTACACTAGTATAAAATGCTAAAGTTTACCAGCTTGGAGTAACAAGGCATTATTTTGACCCCAATATGCCCATTTACATGCTCCTGGGTACTGGACCAGGTTAACAGGGCATGTCTAGAAAGAGCCAATGCATGTGGGATTTACTCCTGCTTTTGAAAGATTACTGTGACGGAATGTGAAACAATCCTGCATACGTGTGTCATGCAATTAGAATAATAACAATCACAATAATCAGTTAGATGTGTCAGCAGCTGGCATTGGCTCTAGTTTGAGTTCTGAAATACTTCATTGTATTTTTATCATTTGACCGGGATAAAAAGAAAAACCCACCCAATTATATCCTCATCTGGTATTAATCATAATTATTGTTTTTTATTTGCTGAGTTATTTAATCTGCCGCTATTTGTAGCGTTTGTTTTTTTTGTCTGCTCTTACTAACAATTTAAGCACCAGTATCACTACACATGCATTATACATCTCAATAGAGAACAAAATAAGTATCTATTATAATCCTTTTTAAGTTTTCATTTTTGTATCATGATTTATCGCAGTATGTGTTTCTTTATCTTCTGATCTGAGTCAAAAAACACGGAGCGGATTAGTCCCAAAACTTTGTAAAAGTTGGCTCTTAAAGGATTCCAGTTAGTCAGCAGCTATAAGGTGGCTTAATAACCCGCTCCATACTCTCACTACAGTCCCCTACCCTCTGCTCCACACTCTCACTACAGTCCCCTACCCTCTGCTCCATACTCTCACTACAGCCCCCTACCCTCTGCTCCATACTCTCACTACAGTCCCCTACCCTCTGCTCCATACTCTCACTACAGTCCCCTACCCTCTGCTCCATACTCTCACTACAGTCCCCTACCTCACTGCTCCATACTCTCACTACAGTCCCCTACCCTCTGCTCCATACTCTCACTACAGTCCCCTACCCTCTGCTCCATACTCTCACTACAGTCCCCTACCCTCTGCTCCATACTCTCACTACAGCCCCCTACCCTCTGCTCCATACTCTCACTACAGTCCCCTACCCTCTGCTCCATACTCTCACTACAGTCCCCTACCCTCTGCTCCATACTCTCACTACAACCCCCTACCCTCTGCTCCATACTCTCACTACAACCCCCTACCCTCTGCTCCATACTCTCACTACAACCCCCTACCCTCTGCTCCATACTCTCACTACAGTCCCCTACCCTCTGCTCCATACTCTCACTACAACCCCCTACCCTCTGCTCCATACTCTCACTACAGTCCCCTACCCTCTGCTCCATACTCTCACTACAACCCCCTACCCTCTGCTCCATACTCTCACTACAGTCCCCTACCCTCTGCTCCATACTCTCACTACAACCCCCTACCCTCTGCTCCATACTCTCACTACAACCCCCTACCCTCTGCTCCATACTCTCACTACAACCCCCTACCCTCTGCTCCATACTCTCACTACAGTCCCCTACCCTCTGCTCCATACTCTCACTACAACCCCCTACCCTCTGCTCCATACTCTCACTACAGTCCCCTACCCTCTGCTCCATACTCTCACTACAGTCCCCTACCCTCTGCTCCATACTCTCACTACAACCCCCTACCCTCTGCTCCATACTCTCACTACAGTCCCCTACCCTCTGCTCCATACTCTCACTACAGTCCCCTACCCTCTGCTCCATACTCTCACTACAGTCCCCTACCCTCTGCTCCATACTCTCACTACAGTCCCCTACCCTCTGCTCCATACTCTCACTACAGTCCCCTACCCTCTGCTCCATACTCTCACTACAACCCCCTACCCTCTGCTCCATACTCTCACTACAACCCCCTACCCTCTGCTCCATACTCTCACTACAACCCCCTACCCTCTGCTGCATACTCTCACTACAACCCCCTACCCTCTGCTCCATACTCTCACTACAACCCCCTACCCTCTGCTCCATACTCTCACTACAGTCCCCTACCCTCTGCTCCATACTCTCACTACAGTCCCCTACCCCCTCCATACTCTCACTACAGTCCCCTACCTGCTCCATACTCTCACTACAGTCCCCTATCCTCTGCTGCATACTCTCACTACAGTTCCCTACCCTCTGCTCCATACTCTCACTACAGTCCCCTACCCTCTGCTCCATACTCTCACTACAACTCCCTACCCTCTGCTCCATACTCTCACTACAACCCTCTACCCTCTGCTGCATACTCTCAATGCAATCCACTACCCTCTGCTCTATACTCTCAGTGCAGTCCACTACCCTCTGCTCTATAGTCTCAGTACAGCTCCCTACCCCTGTGCTTGAAATAGAGACTCTAGGGTTACTATGTAGAGACTCTTTCAGGTTTTAAACACTGCTGTCGAATCTCTCTATACCTTCTTTGTTGTTGGCTAAATGGTTTCCTCTGCCCTATATGTATGGAGCTGGTACTCCTTTAGGGCTGGGTTGCTTTCTGCTGGAAACTTTCAAGAGCTGCCTGGTCCTAGAGAGAACCAAAACGCCCTCTGTATGTTTTGGTGTTCATCCACAGTGTGACCTGAGCTGAATGGAAACTCTTGATTTCTATTAGTTTTTCCCACCAAGGCGAGTTATTTTAGTCCTCTCGTTTGCTGGAAGTCTGACTCCTGCTCATTAATTGCCCAGTTGGCATGGCAACAGTAGGATTGACAGCTGCCTGGACACACGGTACTCTATTTATTGCCCAGACCCTGGTTTATGAGCCTGGATTTCACTGCGTCTCCATAGGGGTGGGCCGCGTCTCCTTTGTGTTTCTTTCACAGGAAACAGAGAAGAACACAACTATTTTCCTTTCTGTAAAGGGCAGCCTCCTTATAACTCTGTCTGATAACACAGTGTAACCACAGAAACCATGTCCATAGGGAACACCCCAGATTGTACAAAAATAAAATGCAGTTTTATTATTTCATGCCTTAACATTTATTTACTGCGCTGTATCCTATTCTGCTCTTAATGCACACAGCCGGTACACAAGTCATAATGGACAGAAGGTTCTATGTGATTATGGTCGGTTTCAGTGGGTTAGTGTAAAGCTGCTTCACTTTCTTTCTTGAAGTGTTCGTCATCGTTGTCATAGTGTCATTGTCGGTGTGCGTTGGTTTAGGAGGTCACCGGAGAGGTTTAGTCGAGGGGTCAAAGGTCAGTTCTGCACACAGTACTTCCAGAAACATGCTGGAAAAAAAAATAATGAAAAATAAATAGATAAAGGAAGTGACAAACTGGCTGTGATCCAGCAGTGATGCACAAGACCCGTGCCTCTGAACAGCAGGTCTGAACCGTGGATTCACTGCTGGTTTAAAGATGAGCAATTCGAGTCTGCAGCACAAGGGATTAGAAAGTGACTTTGGTGCCAGCTGCTGCAGACAGGCAGGCGGTCGTGTCCGACTGGTGGGGGAACATAGTCAGGTTTAAAAATGTCTTTTAGCCCTTTAATCCCTTACAAAAGCTTGCCATGTCAAATAGGCACTTTTTTGTGATCACTATTTTTTTCTTTGTTATTTTCACAATAAAAAGGAAATACATGGATCACACTTACACACGTAGAACAATAACTTACATAAAACCAAACGAAAACAAAAAACAAAGCACACAGGAACCGCTCACAAGTTTACACATATACATCATACAAGCAAGAAGAACAATAGCTGTACAACTCAAATAAAAGCGGTCATGCCTGGATGAAATGGGCAGTGACTGCCCAGACTATATTCCGTGCCTCTACTGTAGCTGGCCGAGCCCTCTTTAATCTGGCTGTACTTCTCCCTAGGTGCACAATATCTCAGAAAGCAGTGAGCCAGTATCAGATCAGAGGCAAGCTTGGGGTAATCCAGTGCGGCAGAATTGACTTCTTCACTGAAGTTAGACCTGCTAATAGAATTCAATGTTGAAGCAGTGCAAAATCAGATATTGAACCATCATTAACAAACATAAACAGGGGTCAGGTCCAAACTGAACCCCTGACTGATTGGATAGCACAGAGGTCACATGACTCAAAAAGCGTGCAATCGCAGGGCAGTCCCAGAACATGTGCATGAAGGTAGCTGGTGTGTTAAGGTGGCAGATGTTCCAGATAGGATCTGTAAGGTGTTGCATAGGCTTGGTGGATGAGTTTGAAATGTGTAAGTTGAGGGGCTGGATTTTTAGATGCTAAAGATATGTTTGACCATATTCTTTCCCAGAAGATTAAGTCCCATCCAGCCGAGCTCTCGGTCCCAAATGTGTGTAATTGGCACAGAGTGGCATGATTGGTTCAATAATAAATTGTATATATGAGAAACTATGCCCAAGAACTTTGTTACTGTTTGATCCAATCTGCCATAGAATGACATGGTAAAAGTGAATTCCAAGGCACACCACAGGCCCGCATAGCTAATCTAAGCTTTAGATACATAAAGAAGGAAGAACCCTGGAGAGAGTACTTATCCCTAATGACCGGGAACATCCACATCATCAGATATAGCTTTCAATGTGTAAGTGCCCCTGGACGACCAGATAGGATATACAAAGAGTTGGCCAGCAGATAGTAAGTGGTGGTTATGCCAGATTGGAGAGGACTGACTAAATAGATTTTTTCAATATTATTCTGTACTCTTAAAGAGTTCATTACAATAGGGCCTCAAAACTGCACTTTAACATAATCCCCCAGTGATGCACCAAGCTTCCCTGGGCCTAGCATGCTTTCACTGTGCTTTTACTATGCTTTTTAGCACCATTTACTGCTGTCAAGTTTTACTGTGGGGTTTTCAGGCGCAGTTTGTGTAGCAAAGCTCTATCCTCAGTAATAGATCAACTTTGAATCCGCAGGATCCCTGGAGCGCTCACCTCTCTTTTTTGGCTTCTTCGCTGGAGGCTGGACGGATTTCTTGAAGCTTCTCCCTCCCGGATAGCGGGTGTCGGAGATCTCATCATTGAACTCAAGCAAGCTGCCCTCGTCTTGAGAGGAAGGGGTGGGAGCTACTTGAGACTCTTCAGAGAACTGCGGGGGGAAAATAAATCAACAGAGTGCATGAGATACAGCAGAGCGCTCACTGAGACCCTAACCCTAACCAATTAAAAAAGAAATAAAGACATTTAGTGCTTTTAATCTCATCTCATTTCACAGACAGAGGACAGGACAGAATCTACACAACACTGTCTGTTACACAAGCATTGACATGGCAGACAATTGGTGTACTGTGTGTATTTATATTGACACGGGTACAGGAGGCAATACACAATGGCTCTCTACCAAAAAGACACAATCTATGCCTTCCTTGGCCTCTCTGAGAGTGATGTCAAGTGGTACTATAGCAGTGCTCTACAGTCAGCTGCTCTGAGACTGTAATTTGCTACATAACCGTTGTTGTATTCTACTGCTGCTCTCAATTAGAGCTATATTTTCTGTATCTGTGTCTTGATTGTTCTCTAAAGGAAACCGTAGTCACATTTTTTGTAATTGCTTGTTTGAAATTGTTCTTAGCCGTTCTACTTACTCTTGGTGGATTTTACTCTTATAAGCACATATTTTTTACTGTAAGTTTAGCTGCTTTTCATCAAACTCGCTCTCAAACATAATTATTTACTGTATTTATTTTCTCTTATTTATATTTGCTGTTATTTACTACTGACTGTATTGTATTTTATAACAGCTCTTATCTGTAATGTGATATTTTGTAACAACTGTAAGTCGTCCTGGATAAGGGCATCTGCTAAGAAATAAAATACATTAATAATAATAATAATAATAATAATAATAATAATAATAATAATAATAATATAATAAAAAAACCACTGATTACTCAAGTGGGGATGGAATTTCAGATAACTGCCTTTCACAAGTCATAGAACAAAACTTCAATCGATTCATAGTATTTTTTTTGTAATTGCTTTGGCTGAAAAAGGCCTTTAAAAATACAAAAATGCTAAATATACAACCTCACTGCAATCAAATATACAACCCCACTGCAATCAAAGGGCTTTATAAAGAGCTGTCCTTACCGTTTTAGCCCTTCTCCCCAGATTCCTCGTATTAGCTACAATAAAGAAAAGACAAACACATATTAAAATGACATCGACATACTTTCCCACAGTCCTCTGTCTTAAGCACTATCGATACTTGGAGACAGGGATGCATTGCATGCAGGTCTATTCAGTCCTTGAGCCTGAAATAAGTTCCTCTCCCCTGGGGCTGCAGACCAGTGTCCTGGGGGAGCTGCCCGAACTCTACTTGCAGGGACTCCTCAACCTGGTAACATTCGGGATATGACTTTCCTTCTCTAGAAATCCCCAAGGTTAGTTCCATTGAATTTATTTCAAATGCTTGAGTTTACACTTCAGTGTTAATCTGCCAAGAAAACTGTTAGCAGGAATCAGACAAGTTAAACATACTGTAGCTGTAAGTTATTTCATACACTGTAGAGCCAGATCAGTTCTCAACACAGATGGATGTTATTTCAACTGTAGGTTATTTCATATACTATAGGGGAATTTCAAACATATTAAGGTGTTTATAATCAAGAGTAGAGCTGTATTGTTTGTAAGTGCGATCAATTAGAACGTCTAACTGTAACCCTAATTGGAGCTGAGAGAGTCCCAGTTGAAAGTGACAGGTGGAAACGTAGCTTTCACTACCTCACCATTTTGACTGCAAAGTAATTTTCAGGCTATACATTCAGACATGCAACTACAGCAGATGTTTGCTGTGCATTCAGACATGTATCAGCAGATGTTTGCTGTGCATTCAGACATGTAGCAGCAGATGTTTGCTGTGCATTCAGACATGTAGCTGCAGTAGATGTTTGCTGTGCATTCAGACATGTAGCTGCAGTAGATGTTTGCTGTGCATTCAGACATGTAGCTGCAGTAGATGTTTGCTGTGCATTCAGACATGTAGCTGCAGCAGATGTTTGCTGTGCATTCAGACATGTAGCTGCAGCAGATGTTTGCTGTGCATTCAGACATGTAGCTGCAGTAGATGTTTGCTGTGCATTCAGACATGTAGCTGCAGCAGATGTTTGCTGTGCATTCAGACATGTAACAGCAGATGTTTGCTGTGCATTCAGACATGTAACAGCAGATGTTTGCTGTGCATTCAGACATGTAACAGCAGATGTTTGCTGTGCATTTAGACATGTAGCTGCAGCAGATGTTTGCTGTGCGTACAGACATGTAGCTGCAGTAGATGTTTGCTGTGCATTCAGACATGTAGCTGCAGTAGATGTTTGCTGTGCATTCAGACATGTAGCTGCAGTAGATGTTTGCTGTGCATTCAGACATGTAGCTGCAGTAGATGTTTGCTGTGCATTCAGACATGTAGCTGCAGTAGATGTTTGCTGTGCATTCAGACATGTAGCTGCAGTAGATGTTTGCTGTGCATTCAGACATGTAGCTGCAGTAGATGTTTGCTGTGCATTCAGACATGTAGCTGCAGTAGATGTTTGCTGTGCATTCAGACATGTAGCTGCAGTAGATGTTTGCTGTGCATTCAGACATGTAGCTGCAGTAGATGTTTGCTGTGCATTCAGACATGTAGCTGCAGTAGATGTTTGCTGTGCATTCAGACATGTAGCTGCAGTAGATGTTTGCTGTGCATTCAGACATGTAGCTGCAGTAGATGTTTGCTGTGCATTCAGACATGTAGCTGCAGTAGATGTTTGCTGTGCATTCAGACATGTAGCTGCAGTAGATGTTTGCTGTGCATTCAGACATGTAGCTGCAGTAGATGTTTGCTGTGCATTCAGACATGTAGCTGCAGTAGATGTTTGCTGTGCATTCAGACATGTAGCTGCAGTAGATGTTTGCTGTGCGTTCAGACATGTAGCTGCAGTAGATGTTTGCTGTGCATTCAGACATGTAGCTGCAGTAGATGTTTGCTGTGCATTCAGACATGTAGCTGCAGTAGATGTTTGTTGTGCTATTGGCTCCCGCTGGCTCTAACTCACCCCGGGCTCCGGTGATCTGGGCGCTCAATTTGCTGCTCACACTCTCACTTTTCCGACCCTCTTCAAGCGCTGTCAGGATTCTCAGGATCTTCTCCTGCCGTTCCATGCGGATCTCAACAGAGTCAGGATGCTTCCGCTCATCTTAACAACAACAAAAAAACTATCTGGCAGCCACCCTTTACTGCTTGGAACTATGGCAGCTGTTTTATTTTATTGAATCTTGAATTTTTTTTAATTTCTTTTGTAGAGCACATACAAATTTCGAGGCAAGATAAGACGCTATATAAGCCACCATGAACTTGAATCACGTAATCATGCGTTGGATTTCAAAGGATTGCTAAAATCTCTATAATTATCATAAGAAAATCTACCAAGGAGAGGAGGCTAGTATGCCCATCAGTGCTCTACACTACATGTTCCAAGTAGCTGGATTGATTAAAAACTTCAGCAAATCGGGTCTTAAAGGATCCCACTGATTCAGAAATACTAAAAGAAAAGTAATCAATTCAATGACAAATGTTTCGACTAGGAGGCGTCTCCTGATTCAAGACATTAGGAAGGATTTCCATTAGAAAGATTTGTTGTTGGATTGATTATGTTTCTTTCTAAATACGGCACTGTTGAGTTTGCAGTAGTTATGGATGATCCCAGTGATTCAGCAGGGTAAGGTTACCCATTCCATGCCCTCACCACTCTCTTTGTATGGAAGTCAATATGATAATGCTCTCTGCAGGGATAAATCAATTTAATTTGTTATAAAGTAAGCAAACTCGACCCTTACCCTCCTCCGACTGGAACTGTTCTGACCCGACAGGGGAGCATCTCACTGTGAAGGTGACTGTCGTGATCAGGATGCTGAGAAGAACACTGGGTTGCATTCTGGTTTCGTAACAGAAGGTTTACTGCTTTCTCAAGTGCTGAAGGTTGCTTGCGGTTTGTCTGTGACTTAGTTGTTTTTTTTCTCTATATATATCTATCTAGCAGTATGTGTCTGTCTCCAATATCAGTGCGCCTCTCTTCAAGGCTTGTCAGTTCTCTTGCTGTGGCTCTGACCATGCTCTGCTCTGCCATGGGAAATGCTCGCTATTTAAACCCCTCGGCCGCCGCGCCTCAAGCAGACCAACAGAAAGCAGACCGGCAATCAAAGTGCACTTTACAATCCATCACCCTGACATTAGGAGACGTGTTTGTCCCATAGTGCTGCGGCCTGGCTATTGTGACCGGTAGGGTAGGCAATCGTCCTTCCCACGTCAGAGCCCTTTCTTGCTCAGTCCTTGTGCAAACATATTAAATGTGCGTTATCGCTGCTTAAACAGAAGGGCAATCTCAACGTGTGGGCAAACTTTACAGTGATTTGGGAAGAGGTGGTGGTGGTGGTGGGGGGGGGTGAGGCATTGCTCGGGACAGTTTAGCCTCTTCCCCATCTCTTTTGTCCTACTCATGCTTGTTAATGGGAACAGTTAATTTCGAGATCTCCCAGCTGCCCCATGACGTGAATCAGCCAGGAAGAGCAAGGCATAGCTCCCAGCACTGAGCAAACAGCTAGACCTTTCAAGGAGTGGTGTGTTTGCTTCTCTGAGCCAAGTGAATAGCAGTGGCGAGCTGTGGAACCGAGCCCTTAAAGATTGGATGCGCACCACAGCCATTCACTTTAGAGCAAAGGTCTCTGCACACAACGATGACCCAGACTTGCTTTATAGGTTTGACCAATTGACATGCAGTGGATGCTCTCTGGCATGGTAGCAGCATACACACACATACACCCACACACACGTACACACACGCATGCACACACTCACGTACGCTCACCCACATACATGCACACACACACACATGCATGCACACACACATACACGCACACACGAACACGCACATACACACACACACACGCATACACATGCACACACAAACACACGTCTGAAAGCAAGGTGCAGTTAGTTGTGGTACAACTAGGCCTGAATAACCCTGGATTAGCACAGCTCCCTTTGGACTCAACAGTGAAACACTTGCCAGAGACCTCCATTGAAAAATAACAAATATTGAAACCCATGAACCTGCCCTCCAATGCAGCCTTGTCATTAACAGCTTTTAAAAATCACAAGCTTTAAAAAAACAAAAAACAATAGCAACAAAATACTAAAATGTGTTATTTATTTATCTGTATTCTTTCAATTTATTGGAGAATATTGTAACAGGAACTAATTCATCACCCTTTCACTTCTGGGGGCCTTGGCTGGAATATGGCTCACAAGTCTAATGATTGGGTTCATGTTGATGTAGGCTGCTTGCGTACTGTTGTGTTTCAATAGTTAATAAATAGTGTCAGTGTCTCTGTGCTGCTGGACCCTGGCCAGTCCTCTCTGTGCTCAGTAAACTCCACAGGACTGGGCCTCGGAGACAGCGCTTCACTGTTTTACTGTTATATCCACACAACAGACGAGCGACAGGGCACAGCCCTCTCACAGTGGAGACTCAGTGTCTGATACACATCCTCCTAAAACAGAAAGCAAACAGTTACCACTGGAGCTCTTCATTCAGAGACTCCGAGTCAGATGCTTGCATAGAAGGATATTCTTATGATTATAGGGTGTTCACTTGATGCAGTGTACTGTAACGATGGGTAAGAAGTACCAATAAAAAGGCACACAATGGTCACTATCTATCTATCTATCTATCTATCTATCTATCTATCTATCTATCTATCTATCTATCTATTTATCTATCTATCTATCTAATCATGGGTAATTGGGATATTCAAATGTCAGCATTACAAGAGCCAATCAAATCGTGTGAAAGTCGTCAAAACGCTTCGACATTCACAACATTTTAAAAAGTTAAAGTACAGCTGTCTATCTAAGTATCTAACGAAGAAGCAGAAATATCAGGAATTAAAAATACCATGCTATCCAGCTCTTCTGGAGATCACAGGTTTCAATCTAGGCTATGTCACCTGCCGACTGTTACTGGGGGTTCCTAGGGGGCGGCGCACAATTGATCGAGTGCAGCCCAGATAAGGAGGGCTTAGGCATGGTTCAATGCGCCTGCAGTTCTGCAGTGGAGCCATCAGATCTGTACTTTCCTCCAGCACTATAGGTCTGGTGGCCTTGCTGTGGATCCACAGTGTGAAAAATGATGGATTGGCATGAACACATTTCGGAGGACGTGTTCCAGCTTGGGGGTTGCAGAGGTGAACCAGGATACAAATAATAATAACTGAGCTTTCCAAACTGGGGTAAAAAACCATTGGTGACGACTGAATTAAAAAAAAAAAAAAAAAAGTAAGTTTAGCACACAAAGCCAAAGCATTTATTTATTTATTTATTCATTGCATTCATTCATTTATTTATCTATTTATTTATTTATTTATTGCATTTATTTAGCACTTTTTAAACAAAAGTATCACAAAGCACTGTACAGTACATAGCAGAAAAAAACAAACCACAATGCATTTGTATAGCATGTCACACATATAACTGCCACAGTCAGACCATTTAAATAACATAATTAAATAACAGCATGTACATAATAATACACAAGCAGCTATTTTAAAGTTACTTTAAAACCCACTAAGATAAGAAAGCCATTTTATAAAAGTGCATTTTTAGTCTTCCCTGACAAAGGAAGAGCATTCCATAAATTTCGGAGCTCTACAAGAAAAAGCCCTCCCTCCTCCCGTGTTGCTGTTGCTGACCCGAGGAATAACCATCAGCCCTGTATCCTGTGATCTCAGAGTGCGGTTTGGAAGATACGGGGTCAGTAACTCCTGCAATAAACTGGGTGCTAATCCATTCAGGGCCTTGTGAGTTAACAGCAAAATATTAAAATCAATTCTATATGTACAGGGAGCCAGTGTAAAGAGGCCAAAACAGGGGTAATATGTTCACTTTCTGGTTTTAGTCAGAATTGTAGTGGCAGTTTTCTGAACAAGCTGCAAGCGGGATACCACATGTTTTGGGACACCGAAAAAAGGCCATTACAATAATCAATTCTAGATGAAACAAAGGCATGATTTAGTCTCTCGGCATCAAATACGGAAATAATTAAGAACGTAAGAAAGTTTACAAACGAGAGGAGGTCATTCGGCCCATCTTGCTCGTTTGGTTGTTAGTAGCTTATTGATCCCAGAATCTCATCAAGCAGCTTCTTGAAGGATCCCAGGGTGTCAGCTTCAACAACATTACTGGGGAGTTGATTCCAGACCCTCACAATTCTCTGTGTAAAAAAGTGCCTCTTATTTTCTGTTCTGAATGCCCCTTTATCTAATCTCCACTTGTGACCCCTGGTCCTTGTTTCTTTTTTCAGATCAAAAAAGTCCCTTGTGTCAACACTGTCAATACCTTTTATAATTTTGAATGCTTGAATCAGATTGCTGCGTAGTCTTCTTTGTTCAAGACAGAGTAGATTCAATTATTTCAGCCTGTCTGCATATAACATGCCTTTTAAACCAGGAATAATTCTGGTTGCTCTTCTTTGCACTCTTTCTATAGCAGCAATGTCTTATTGTAGATTAAAACTAAAGAAATTCTTTTTGGGTTCACGTTCACGTCTCAAATAGGTACACCGACCTTGTAGATTGATGTCCCAGAGATCAATTGGTCACGCACTCAAAAATAGGACAGGATTTAAAAAGATTGTCTTTTTTTTATTAGTTTTTACTAAAATGAATAAACAGGCCAGGATTTCCAAACACTGATTCATATATATATATATATTATATATATATATATATATATATATATATATATATATATATATATATATGAGATACAGTGTTGTCAGACCTCAAATAATGCAAAGAAAATAAGTTCATATTCATTTTTAAACAACACAATACTAATGTTTTAACTTAGGAAGAGTTCAGAAATCAACATTTGGTGGAATAACCCTAATTTTCAATCACAGCTTTCATGCATCTTGGCATGCTCTCCACCAGTCTTTCACATTGATGTTGGGTGACTTTATGCCACTCCTGGCGCAAAAATTCAAGCAGCTCGGCTTTGTTTGATGGCTTGTGACCATCCATCTTCCTCTTGATCACATTCCAGAGGTTTTCAATGGGGTTCAGGTCTGGAGATTGGGCTGGCCATGACAGGGTCTTGATCTGGTGGTCCTCCATCCACACCTTGATTGACCTGGCTGTGTGGCATGGAGCATTGTCCTGCTAGAAAAACCAATCCTCAGAGTTGGGGAACACTGTCAGAGCAGAAGGAAGCAAGTTTTCTTCCAGGACAACCTTGTGCTTGGCTTGATTCATGCGTCCTTCACAAAGACAAATCTGCCCGATTCCAGCCTTGCTGAAGCACCCCCAGATTATCACTGATCCTCCACCATATTTCACAGTGGGTGCGAGACACTGTGGCTTGTGGGCCTCTCCAGGTCTCCGTCTAACCATTAGACGACCAGGTGTTGGGCAAAGCTGAAAATTGGACTCATCAGAGAAGATGACCTTACTCCAGTCCTCTACGGTCCAATCCTTATGGTCTTTTGCAAACCTCAGCCTGGCTCTTCTTTGCTTGTCGTTGATGAAGGGCTTTTTTCTAGCTTTGTACGACTTCAGCCCTGCCCCTAGGAGCCTGTTTCGAACCGTCCTTGCTGTGCACTTCACCCCAGCTGCCGTTTGCCGTTCTTTTTGTAGGTCACTTGATGTCATCATACAGTTGCTGAGTGACATTCGAATGAGTTGACGGTCATCCCAGTCAGTGGAGTCGTTTTCGCCCTCTGCCGGTCTGTAGCTTTGTTGTCCCCAATGTGTGCTGCTTGACCTTGTTCTTATGAACCGCCGTCTTTGAAATTTTAAGGATGGAAGCAACCCGACGCTCACTGTATCCCTCTGCCAGTAAAGCCAGAATTGAACCCTTCTTTTCCTCACTCAAAACTTTTCTTTTCAACTCTTTGGGCACGGTCAATAGTTATTTTTTGATTCCAATTACTTTTGAGGTACTACTAGCACTGTTTTGCCATCCAGCTGGTCCTATTGCAAGAGGATAGTGATGACCACAGGTGTGGTTTTTATACTTTTCCTCATTAAATAAGATTTGGTTCAGGTGATCCCATAATCAGTACCTCATTCAGTAGAATGAGGTGTGCCTGTGTTAGAATTCAACAGACACTGGAATGAAATGGCTGCCATACATGTAGAGATGCTGATTTAAGAAAAATTTGCAGTGGTCTCTTAATTTTTTTCAGAGCTGTATATATATATGAATCAGTGGTTGGAAATTCTGGCCTGTGAACCTCATCATCGGATCAAAAATCGATTGAACTATTGACCTGACATCCTTACACCGCTGGGCAATCTCAGTCTCAGTCTGTCATGTGATTGGTTCACATCATTGTCCATCCTGCACCTTTTCAAAGGAAGGCCCTTCTCCCCTGCACTCACAACAAGAGAAAAACACTGATTCTGTGACTTAACAGAAAATGAATTACAAAACATACTACAAAAGAAAGATGCTCCAAACACTAAAATGTTGATTAAAACGTCACTGTCACTGTAAATGAATTTGATGGCCGGGATATAAACTGGGTTATGAAGTAGTCATAAAGCGACACAGAGAGCTGGACACCAAGAAAACTTTTATAATTACAGCATGAACTTCAAAAACATTTTCTGCTATTTATTTATGTTCTTTTTTAAAATGTATTTACAAATGCTGTATCAGCTATATTTAAACAAAATATATGAAGTCATATTTACTATCCAACCTTGCCTTGATTTTCTTGATTGATTAATATATTAAATATGTACTGCAAACTCAGCCACAGTGGAAAATAAAGACGCTTTGGGCATTATAGCCCTCTGTTGGTAACAATAGTCTTCACCTGGGGCAATAATTTGCCACAATAGCCCTCCTCTCCAGTCCTCTCCATCAATCTTTATAGCCCCTTTCATAGTGGACCACCATCACAAAGAGCTTGTCAAGACAGTGAGGAACAATGCATAATACACTACATTAAATACAGTGAGAGAGAGCTAATTGGAAAACCTTATTCTCATCCTTGTTTTTGTTCTTCTTCTATCTGAAGAAATAGAACTTCCACTGTTAGAAGGGTTCAAATGACACTTTACATGCCACTAGTAGGAACTGTATAAGCGAACAGTCCTTTTGATAGACAGACAAGACAGCAGCATTACGAAAGCACTATTTGGATTGATATGGAAGTGTTGAATAATGTGGGGGAATAAATCCAGTAAGAAGTACAGATATACTAAAACCAGGAGTGGAATGATCTTGGAGTGCACATTGAGGTTATTTGCTGCGTTTGGCAAACACCTCTGCATCATTTCTCCGTCCTTGCAACATCCTTACAATGTTTTTGCTGACCACAAGATGGCACTGTTTAACTGTAAACATTGTTTTTTTTTTTTACCACAAACAGCTTTTAAAAATCAGAACTTAATTCATCTGCAAGGTCATGCTCTGTGCTACTGCAGATTTACAATTGAATTACTACTAGAGCTACGACTATGACTACGAGTACGACTACCAGTATGAGTATAACTGTGACTGTGACCGTGACTGTGGCTACTGCTACTGCTACTGCTACGGCTGCTGCTGCTGCTGCTGATCATTTTACAAAGTGCCTTTAAGTATATCTGCTACTGTATAGCATTGAAAATACTTCACAGCTGTTTTTGTCAGTGAAAAATAGATTACCTTAAAAAAGAAATACGTAATATAATAAATAAAGTTTGAAATAAGGTTAAGAGAAGTGATTGTAATTCAAAAACACACACACAGACACACACACATGCACACACACACACTCACACTCACAGATGTGCGTACACTCAGATACACACACACACACACACACACACACACACACACACATACACACCCTGGAGGGGAGAGCATAATCTGTCAAAGTGAAGTTGAGCTCTGGATGACAGGCACACACTGAGGTTTCTCCACCTGCCTGTGACCTGAGTGTGGGATCAAAGCACAGTAGCGTCCCTGCTATCCCCTCAGGGGCAGCTCTTCTGATTGTCTTTGCAGGCTCGGGTACAGATGATCAGTGAAGCTGAAGATCAGAAAACAGGGGCTTCTGAGTAATGTGTGAACCTACAGGTGCAGCACTCAGATAGGTGACAGTGGATTGCTATCGCCTCTCACAAGACACCAAAGACCTTCATTAGCCCAGGGTGTAAGGACTGGACAGAGATTGTGGAAGGGAGGGAGATCCTAGTCCAGCGGTACTGTTAGTGCTTACAAACAAAACACAGCGGCATAGCAAAACGAATAGAGTATAGGAACATGCTGATGTACGAGTAGTTTTGGTCTTAATCCCTGATGCTGCTGCCAGTGTACAGTATATGAAATGATTTCTGGTGGAGGCCTGAGTGTTTGCGAGGGGGGCATGTATGTGTGTATGTGTGTATGTATGTATGTATGCACACATGTATAAATTAATGGCTAAATTGATGAATAAATGAATGGATGAATAGACAAATGGATGAAGGGGTGGCTGGATGGATGGATGGATGGGAGGCTGGATGGATGAATGGATGAATAGAGGGATGGATGGATGAATGGAAGGGTGCATGGATGGATAGATGAATAGAGGGGTGGATGGATGGATGAATGGAGGGATAGATGGAGGGGTGGATGGATGGATAGATAAATAGAGGGGATGATAGATGAATGGAGGGGTTGATGGATGGATGAATGGAGGAGTGGATGTTTGGGAGGTATAGAGGTTTGATGTCCTGTCTTGTTCAGATTATCAGACTCACAGGTGAATGTACCTGGTTTAAAAATCCAGCACATGGAACACTTTGCCTTATAATACATATTCCAGCCCTATTGCACAAGTGCCTCGGTGCTTACTTTGGTCCACCACTTAGTGAAATTGCATAGCAGGTACAACAATGGTAGTTACTTTCTATAGTTTGATGATGGATACAATCTAATTGATAAAGAACAATGCAGGGAGCCTGTCCCCAGTCCTGCAGCCCTGCAGCCACTGACTCCTTCTCTGTTTGCAATAACTGATTGCATACAAATTGGTTCAATTGCACAGACAAATGAAGAAGAGCTATCGACTAACCACTCAATTGACTTTGTGTGAAAGGTGCAAAGCAGCCTCTTTAGAAAAGACTTTGTTTCAGATGCAATCGCTGCCTGGGAACCAAGAGCAAGCTATGCATGAGAAGAGCAAGCTGTGCATGAGAAGAGCAAGCTGTGCATGAGAAGAGCAAGCTGTGCATGAGAAAAGCAAGCTGTGCATGAGAAGAGCAAGTTGTGCACGAGAACAGCAAGCTGTGCATGAGAAGAGCAAGCTGTGCATGAGAAGAGCAAGCTGTCTTGTACGTGTTTATGTAGAACTGGAGTGGGGTTCCTCACAAGTGTAGGATATTAAAGAGGTGACACATTGAAGTTAATATAGTTTTAAATTATTATTTTTCATGACTGTTCTTTTCAAATTATTTGAATACATTTTTATGTTTTTTAAAACACAGGCAATCTCCAGTCCACTCAAAGGTCTTGTGTCATGTTCTAGTGCAGTAGCACCATGCTCAGGCATTATCCACTGTCACCTCTGACCACGAGTAAACCGCAGTCAGCAGAGCTGTGCAGAGCAAGTAGGACTTGAGGGACATAAAGTCTTTGCTGTCATTTAAGATTCCGCCAGTATCTTTAGAAGAAGAGGAGGGGTGTGAATCCTTGTGCCTGGGTAAACTGACTGATTCTCATGTCTCACCAACACCCCTAGCCTAACCCTAACCCCCTATCATTCAGACCTAACCCTAACCCCCTATCATCCAGACCTAACCCTAACCCCCTATCATCCAGACCTAACCCTAACCCTAACCCCCTATCATCCAGACCTAACCCTAACCCAAACCGCCTATCATCCAGACCTAACCCTAACCCTAACCCCCCATCATCCAGACCTAACCCTAACCCTAACCCCCTATCATCCAGACCTAACCCTAACCCCCTATCATCCAGACCTAACCCTAACCCTAACCCCCTATCATCCAGACCTAACCCTAACCCCCTATCATCCAGACCTAACCCTAACCCAAACCGCCTATCATCCAGACCTAACCCTAACCCCCTATCATCCAGACCTAACCCTAACCCTAACCCCCTATCATCCAGACCTAACCCTAACCCTAACCCCCTATCATCCAGACCTAACCCTAACCCTAACCCCCTATCATCCAGACCTAACCCTAACCCTAACCCCCTATCATCCAGACCTAACCCTAACCCTAACCCCCTATCATCCAGACCTAACCCTAACCCTAACCCCCTATCATCCAGATCTAACCCTAACCCCCTATCATCCAGACCTCTGCTGTCAATGAAACCCTAAAGACTGTGAGTGCTCCAACTCCAAAGCAGCTCCACTGTACCTGGAACAATGACATCATCACCTGCCCTTACAGTGTCACCGATGACATCACAGGACCACTCCTGGGCCAGCCCACCCCCTTTGTGCTGAGGACACATCCAGGCAGTGATAAAAGTATTCTGATGTAATGTGATCCAAGTGTCTGTTTTTGGAAAGTGCAGGGAGGAGACGACTATCATCAGTGTGTGTGAATTATTGTGGTGTTTGTAGTCAGGACAAGTGTTTGTTTGATATATATATGTAGTGTGACCAGGTGTGTGTGTGTGTGTGTGTGTGTGTGTGTGTGTGTGTGTGTGTGTTATTGAGAGTTTTCTAAGGCTCCTTTTCCCAAGGTTTTTGGTTGTATGGTACATCAGCTTGCATGACCATCAGCTTGTTTTGCAATATGCAGTACTGACACACAATATGGAAACAGCAATGATTTACAGAACGACTGGGGCTGTGGATTTTATTGCCCGTGTTTCCTCAATCATCAGAACCTGTACTTACTGAATATCTTGGAGTCCCTGAATAGACAATCGTCTCCTCCTTAGAGATATGCAAGAGATTTTAATGAGCAGTCTGTCCCACAAGGGCAGTGGTGCCCCATATGAGCCACTTCCCAATGTGGAATGAAATAGATTTCTGTCTAAGCACAGCCAGTGACGACACTACATTGAACACTGTACCAGTCATCATTCAGGAATTTCACTTTGTAGTAAAATAGACAACACATGCCCCACCCAATCATTCAGCATTGGTCTTTCTGGAAAGCATGGGTTGTTTCCATAATTAGTGTCAGTTCTGTATTGAAAATGTGTACAAAAGCGTCCTATGTTATATTAAAGGTGGATTTATTGTATAGCAGTATGCATGTACCTGCTCGCTGTGTGTATGTATGGGCTTTCATTTCAGACACTACATTTGTCTTTATTTAAGGAGTAGTGTGATGCTCTGCTACTACAGAGATGCTGTTAAAAGCTCCATATCCAGTCCTGCAGACCAGCTTGGTTCTTTTGCATTGTGGTTGAGACACTCGCTTGTGGTTTTAGGGGTCGCTGGATTGTGCCCAGCCTCCACCCCTGTTGCAAATAAACAACCACAGAAATGTGTTCATGGGGGTCTTGAAATGAACACATTGATATGCATTTGAAGTTCTGTAAGGCTAGCAGTTGATTTTCCGATTAGAAAACACAGAACTGTAGTAAATGGGTCCAGCGCTTGAGGTGGAGGTCGAGGGAGAGAGGAGGGTGGCAGGGTGGACAGAGAAATGGAAGTGAACTGAGGAGGTGGGGTGAGAGGAAGGGAAGAGGTAGGGGAGAGAGAAGGGATGCAGGAGGGAAATGATCCTGAAAGAGATAGCAGGATTATCCACAGTGGGTGGAGAAAAAACATTAAAAGGTGGAAGAAAAGGAAAAATATTTTATTTTTTCGAGGAAGGGGGAGAGATGGACAGAGGAGTGAAGGGGGTGGGCGAGGGAGGGAAGGTCAGCTCTGAGCAAAGTGCTATTTGTTTTCAGTGTAACAATATCCCCCCCACTTACCACCAAGCTAACCAGCAGCGGAATCACTTACCACTTGTCAGCCCGAAACTCGACCTGCGAAACCAAAGAAGGGCACGACCTCGCGAGCAGAGTGTGCGAAGGAGAGAGAGAGTGTGTGTGTGTGTGTGTGTGTGTGTGTGTGTGTGTGTGTTTAAACTGCAGGAGGGTTGGGGGGGGGGGGGGTGTGGAATCTGTGAATGAGGAAACACTAAAAAAGAGTTAATACGATTTTATTTTAATAGCATTTTTCTTATGAATTGATAAACGTTCCCTGGCTCTCTGCTCTTTTATTCAGGGTGAGGCTTATACACACGGTGCCAAGGAGCACAGCCACTAGGGAGAGCTGTCATTTAATCCTGGCAACCTCAGTGGACCGTGGAACACCACAGGCCAGTATGGTTCACTGTGGCTTGGGTATGCCTAACCACAGCGACAAACTGCACAGACAGTCACACTGAAAGGAACACAGCCGGCCAAGAGTTTACACAGTGAAGGGCAGAGTGGCTAGGGATCAGATTCCAGCATTTTTATTCCTCCTCCTCCTGTGTTTGTAACAATATTTGAAGTGTTGTTTGGAGCTGAGCTTCACCCTTGTGGCTGCTTCGGGTGTGGAGGGCTGGGTTAAGGCACTCAGCTGTGTCTCCTGGAGGAACGGCCTTGGGGCTTTGACACTGCATTCAGAAGAACTACGCCCCACAACTTTTCAGTAAAGTTAAATGGACTTTATTGAATTAATCATGACTGTTGCAGGTAAATATCGCCTGAGCCTCACTTAGCCAAAGGTCGTTGCTGAGCAAAGTATTGTTCCTGTTGGGGATCCTACTTCATTTCTTGATGGTTTCCCAGTCTGTAACACTCTACATTAACCATACTTTACCATGGGTAACCATGATTTTTTACCATGCTTTGGTTTTCTTACCTATGATTTAGACAAACAGCTGTCTTTCTGGCAAAGCAAGTCATTGTTGACATTTACAATCTCCATCAAGTGTATCGACCAAGCAACAATATGGAAACGTTCTTGATTTCAACTTCTCAGTGTTGAAAACTCTTTCAAAGGATCCCTTAACCCAGTTGCTTCAACAGTCACAAGAAATGTTGTGTGAAAGTTTGTTCTAAAAGGGAAATGAAGCAATATTGTTTCTAGAAAGCTTTAGTCCTTTCAGAAATGAGGTGCCTGGTATCCCCCTCCATTCAAAAGGGTCTGGACACCTGAATGTGGAGGTCCCGTTTCACCAGGCCACTCATACCCAATACGAATCAGGTCTAACGTCAACCCCATAGCCAGCCCACAAACAGTGTCATTTCCTTTTCATACAGAGGGCAGGTATGACTGAGCACAGACCTAATCCTTCTCCTGCAAAGTGCTTAGTATTGTATTATCATTTACCCTAATCAATTAGAAGCAATTCAAAACAGCAGTGCAGAAACAGCGCCTGGTATCTCAAGTTGTCTTGAATTGTAAGTAAGTGGCTTAAATGGTTGGCAAACTGAATGCAGAAGTGAAGTTTCATGTGTCAAGGTGCAGTATCAGCCCTTCCTGGTAACTACCCTCACATACATATTTCTTTTCTGTGGGACTGTGGAACTGGCTAACAGCAGGCAGTGCTAGCAGGCCCTGTGAGAGTGAGCTCTCTTCACTGCTCTGTGTGCGCACACTGAATCAGCGTGCCAGGGTTGTAAACCTTGAAATAAAGAAGTGAATGTGAGCCATCTAGCCCCCTACAGAATGTGCAATTGTTAAATCCCGTAACCCGATTGTACTGCTCCAGTACGTTAGCTCTACTGCTTTAGCAGAACCGAGCTGGATGTACAGTCCATGCACCCTGACTCACAGGTACAACAGTGTGGGAGGACTGGCTCTTCTGGATAAAGCTGAGGGAACACAAAGCCACTTTGCGGGTTGGAACTTGGTTTCAGGTTTCAGGCCACTGCACAGCACACCAGGGGAGACTGGCGATACAGTAAAGTTGCCTCAAACTAGGTCTCCCGGTCTCCTGGAACCAGGCTTCAAGCCACTGTTCCTGAAAAAGAGGCTTTGTATTCCCTCAGTTTAAGATATTTTAATAGCAGAGCTGGGGATAGAGGCATTGGTTGCCCATTTTACTAGAGTCATTCCTCATTAAATACCAGTATTTACACAACATGCTAAATAATTCAATGAGCTGTCTCACAAGTGCAATGGTACCTACATTGTATTCATTGTCTCAAGATTGGCTGAAGACAAATCTCAGCAAGAATGCATGAGTGGACATAGAGGAGTGCCTGTATATGCCCTGTACTACTGTACATACCCTTGCAGAAACACACCTTAATAATATATTCTAACATATTCAGGAATGTGTTTGAAAGTGCGATTGAAATATTGCACAATGTCTGCTAAGGTTAATTGCAATAGTACAGCACTCAGACAGAAGTCCTGCTGGCCACATTGTCAGTGCTTCAGCTCTGCCTCTCTCTGAAAGGTGGGCTGCTTGGCTGGAAAAGCAGACAGGCCCTTGAGGAAATTGAGGAAGGCAGTACAAGTGATTGGTTACTATTAGCAGACACTAATGGGTGTCACATTGATAAGGACAGTAACCTGATCGCGTGTTTTTTAGTGCTAACTGCTGCACTCTCGTTAGTTCATCAATCATTATCTCACTTGGCCTGGATTCCCTCAAGTTTGTAAATTTTTAATCAGATGTAAAGAAAGAAAGAAAGAAAGAAATAGAGACAAAAAGAAAGAAATGATGTCAGAGCGTTTGACCTCCCGCTGACCCTTCCTCTACGGTGTCTTGTTGCTGTCCTTGAAGTTTAACTATTAGACTCTTCACCTGGACAGCTCACACTGTACCAAGCTGCAGCTCTGTCTACTGTGGTATACACACCCTAGCAATGCTGCTGCTAAAGGGAGCACATGCATTTCATTTGACATTTCGGTGCAGAAAAGCGTGGCACTTTCAAACACAATGGATATACACTTTATTCTGTTTTTCAAAAAGGATCCAGGATATAACAGTGCCCTCTACTAGCTAACTATACCTGGCAATAAATTAGATATTGGGCTCAATAGTGTGTGAACAGGGGACCGTTCAATGGAAACAAGTTTGTAGAAGGGTTATAAGATTTGAGCCAGGATAGCCCAGGAGATTGTCTTAATGGACACTGCAGTTGGTCAGTGCATGGCCACTCACTATCTGACCGCTTGTGAAGTCACTGAGCCCCTTCTGCTTTCCCGTTATTGTTGCTGATTAGTTGCACACAGCTCTCATACAGTTCATAGTGTTTTAGTGGATCACATGAGTATTTAATTGGTGCTAATATATTCTCATTTAACTCTGTGCTGTTACAATCAATTTAACTGCCATGAGTTTCAACATGGTTTTGTTTTTGTTTTAAATGACAAAACACTGTAGACTCCCAGCTGATGATGGGTTTATAGGTCTTGTTCTGGAATTCCATACTTTAACCACCCTCTTGTGCAATTTAGTAAAATGCAGGTGATTTTTTAATGTATCTGTTTTTGTATCTTTTTTATTATTAAAAAAAAAAATTTACAAGCATAACCTTGTGTTCAGAATAAGCCTACGACAGACAACGAACGGCAAAAGAAATGGAAAACTCTATACATTCATATAATGTACACAAGACATCTGGCAAGAATTCCCTTTCAGAAAAGCAGTGCAGTATTTTTTAGGCGAGACTTGTAAACAGTGTACCCATATATCATTGAATTTATAAAGAAGAATAAGAATAGTAACATTGCAGGAGATCTTTGTAAGGGTTAAATAAACACAGTCATTCCCATGATATGTTCAGTTAAGAAAGAAAAATTGGTTTGAACATGACTAAACTTGACTTGATTCAACGTCTTACACTTAGAAATAAACACTAAATATATTAGATTAGCTTACTGGTCTGCTGTTTTCAGGTTACTGGTCTGTTGTTACTGGTCTCTTGTTACTAGTCTGTTGTTACTGGTCTGTTGTTACTGGTCTCTTGTTACTGGTCTCATGTTACTGGTCTCTTGTTACTGGTCTGTTGTTACTGGTCTCATGTTACTGGTCTCATGTTACTGGTCTCAAGTTACTGGTCTGTTGTTACTGGTCTGTTGTTTCTAGTCTCTTGTTACTGGTCTCTTGTTACTGGTCTCATGTTATTGGTCTGTTGTTACTGGCTGTAGTTAGTGATCTGTTCTTACTGTCTGTTCTTACTTGCCTGTTGCTTTCTGTTATCATTTCTGTACTACTTTCCAGTGTTGGAAGAGTTAAAACATAAATGTATCTATTAATTTGATTTGGAGCCCTGTAATGACTCTGTTGATGTTTTAATTGTAGTTATTTTTAGAGAACATTAATACTGAACTTCAAGGGAAAAAAAGACTCCTGAAATAAGAAACGTTCTCTAACAAGAAAATCATTTTTGTCAGCGTTGTGAAGTGAAGAAACGGAATCTGTCAGAGAATAATGAGATCCTGTGTCATACACACAAGTTAATCTTTTATCAATATTACATTCCAGCACTTAAATTAGCTTACATTTTTAATACAGTGATTTATTGTCATTCATTTTGTGGCTTCTCCAAGCACTGAAATCTTTATTCTGTGGTTTACTGGAGCAGCGTGGTTACTGGCTGGTCTGGAAAGAGCTCAGAGGAAAGGGCAGTCTGGATCACCAGGGGAAAGGGTCTTGGCTTTTCATTAGTTATTAACTGATTATAACCAATTTATAAACAAGAAGAAGATACTCAGCAATCTTTACTCTTTTCCCCAAACGGGAGAAACGCAAACTCAGGGATAGAAGTAGCAGATACACAATGGAGAATCTAAATCCTGCTACAGTTTAACTGTTAGAAGAGAGAGAGAGAGAGAGAGAGAGAGAGAGAGAGAGAGAGAGAGAGAGAGAGAGAGAGAGAGAGAGAGAGAGAGAGAGAGAGAGAGTCAAAGCCGCTCAGTAGCAGTGGGCTTGTGGTCCTTGTCTGCAGCCCATCATTGCTGATGGGAACTGACAGCTAGAAACGGCTCCCAATGATTTTCATCCCCTGGCCCTCCCCTTTCCTCTCAAAGACCCGGATTAAATCACTGACAAAAGGGCTGACGTGCTGCTTCTATAGCGGGAATAAACTGCCTTCACTGACACATCTCAAAGTCACTTGACATCCAAGCCCTTGGAAAACAGGAACAATAATTAAAGTGTATGTTACCATACATAAGAATATCTGGTGGCAGTCAGAGATAGGATACCTCTTCTCTGGTGCCTCTTACAGCAGCACTAAGAGGCACCCATTAGCACCTATAAATTATACATTTCATCGTACATGCCATCCAGGATGGGGCTGGAGGCCAGGTGGACGCAGATTTATTTTGATTCTTGACAGGAGATGAAGGAGTTGTGAACACCAGATAGCGATATAATGTCAGGATAGCATAGCTAGTGAGATCTGTGATGGGTGTTAATGACAGCTCGCTCTTCTGGAGCTGTGTGTATTTTTAAACAAGTAATGAAACAGGTTATAGGAGTGGACTATGAATAAGTGTTAATGAGTTCCACAGGGGAGGACCAACATATGCTCCCAGAGGCAGATTATATTTTCTTTCCTGGTAACACTTTACATTGTGTCTCTAATTACTGTGTATTTACATAGTAGTTGCTTAGTAAATACATGCATACACACACATAATTATAATGTAAATAAGAATAGCTACAATGTGTGTAGTGTATATATCTTTTTGCACTATATAACCCTAATCCTAACCCTAACCCTAACCCTTTTCTGATACAATTGTGTACTTACATATACAGTGCAAAAAGATGTACACGTTAAGTACATTGTAACTATGCATAATAACATTGTAATGATGTGTAAGAGCACATGTATTTACTAAGTGACTGTGACACAGTAATTCATTAGTGTTACCTTTTTCCTTTTCCAGAAGGATATGCAGTCTTTCATCCTCATTTCTCAAGGCTTTCCTGGAAAGTACTGTTGTGTAACAAGTCTGCGGTTAAAGTAAACAGGCTTGTAACCAGAAAGTCCCCGGTTCAAATCCCAGCTCAGCCATTGACTCATTGTGTGACCCTGAACCTCCTTGTACTCCGTCTTTTGGGTGAGATGTTGTTTTAAGTGACTGCAGCTGTTGCATAGTTCACACACCCTAGTCTCATATCTTGTAAAGCGCTTTGTGATGGTGGTCCACTATGAAAGGCGTGTTATAAAAATAAAGATTATTAATATTAAACATTTAATAATAATAAAAACAACAGGCTATTCACACACAACCCTTTTCAGCAGCCCTTCTCACTGGAATAGATCTAAGCAGGAATCAATAGAGAATTATACATAACACACAAAATATGATATTAAACTGGTAAGAATACATATTTATGTAACCCAGTGCAAGTTATTTAAGAGGAGACAGGTGGCAGACAGTCAGGTAGCCTGCTGATACAGTGCAACCCTAAATATAACTGGTGAGTTCACTGATGAACGATTACGTCACCCTATATGCTGATCTCAGGAAAATGAACAATATATGACTTTGGGGATCTTGTACGAAATCTTTGTGACAGTGAATTACATTCCTTTCAGTTCTTAGCCCATCATTTTTATAATCCCCCCTCCCCCGACCCTGTCCTTCACATTCCTTCCTTGTGATTATTGATGCAGGCCTGCAAGAGATATTGAATATCTCTGTTTTAATATCTCGCCTCTAATACAGTGATTTGTTATCCATACCATAATGATCTGGCGGGTCAAAGGTCACCTGGCTGCCTCTGTCCAATGGGATCCTCGGGAAAGCTTTCAGTGCACGTCCCACTGTCATCTCAGATCAATCGAGCCGCTAATGACAGCCAATACTTTTCATGTGTGATTACAGGACATCTCCATCTTATACTGGAGAGAGACTCTCTGGAAACTGCACTATTGATCTCTTTAATAAAAGTCAACATAAAGAAAAAAAGAATGAAATTATTGGGCTCCTTCTAGCAAGGAAAGAAAAAAGCAAACAGCTATGACAAATGGATGCAGGAAGAGTTCTGCGAGGACCATTTCTTATTTTTTGTATTCGTAATATCTTTGATTGACAGTGTCCTAATGGCTTAGTGGTTAGCAGGCAGGTGGCTTGGATTCAGAAAGCAGCCTCACTGTAAGAACTCAGCCCAGAGGAGGAGTGCACTTCCCAGTAAAGCTTCTTATAATCATTCACCCTTAGCATGATTGTTATATACATTATAATCACATACTGTATGAGAAAATCAATCAGTCACCTTATGTGCAGATGCCATCCTGTGCACAAAAAAACACAAAACATGATATTTTAGGTTTAATAGGAGTTCAGTATTGTTAGATAAGTTGTGTGTAATGTGTCTCTAATTATAAAATAAAGCATTTTGCTTGTGTGCTCTTTAGTACAAACTACATGAGATGACATAATTTATAACAATATGAGACCCCCACCCCCCGACAATACATTAACTAGTAAACCCTTAATTAACTCATCTGGAACCCTTAATTAACTCAGCATGATCTGTGAGAGCACAGGGCAACTAGCATGGTCTATCAGAGCACAGGGTAACTATCTTCTGAATAAGATGAAAAATCAAGACTTTGCCTTGCTCTTGCTGGAGCTGAATTTGGTATGCTGCCCAACTACACTCCCCTCTTAACAAAGCGAGACCTGCACTGCTACACTGAAGGACACACTGATCCATTTCTAATGAAACTGTAAGTACTCTGGTCTGCGCTTAGCAAGTAAAGCAGACAGGCATTATTATAGTTATTGAGTTCATGCTTATGTATCGTAATATCACATATACAAAATGTAATTATTATTATTATTACTATTATTATTATTATTATTTTTATTATTATTAGCAGTAGTAGTAGTATTGTTATTATTATTATTAGTAGTAGTATTGGCTCTGATTTACCATGTTAATTGCCTTGATAATGTTAATATTCTAGAAGACAAGTATCACAGTCTGTATCCTCTGCTTGATAAAAACTTGCAGTCTTTATCGTGCTACTTTTTTCAGCAGCTCCCAATTCAAATGCCTTCAATACCAACTCTCTCTGAATTAAACCCTGGAATTTTCTAATAATGCCCAACACACATCCTACCCACCAAGAACTCCAAGCACTGGTTCACGTTTTGGAAGTGTGGAAGTGTTTTAGATGCATTCACTGTTTAAAGCAGCACAATCCAGCTGTACTGTATAATGATGCCTGTCTTTTGCAGTTCTAGTTTCTGCATTGGAAATGCCATCAGCACTGAAGTCAGGGGGACAGCAGGGTGACAAAGAGCACAAGGATCTAAGGCAGACTGACCTTCACAAATGCATATTGTGATTTCTAATGTTAGCAGCATATCCCTTTCTATTGTGAGCACAACAGAGTGGAGCCCAAAATACACTTTACTGTACAGGATTTAACAAGCAGGAGCTTCAACCAGCAACAAGGGTGACACAGCAGCACTCTTCGGAGACAGCAAGACCTTATGTATTGCCCACTTGTATAAATCTTCAACCTGCTCATTAATAAGACTAATTGTGGTAAAGGGATTGCAACCCCCTCCCGTTTGCAGGATGGGGTGCTCCAGAGTGCAGAGGATGAGCGTTTAAGGATGCTGTGGCTGGGATGATTGCACGCACACACTTGGGCACACCAGCAGGTCGCAGTTGCTCAGTGTCTGTCGCACCATTTGAAGATATAGTGCAGAGGAAGACCCTTATGGCATGGGCCATGTTGCTTATACTGTCAGTGATATGCATGGCACAGTAAGTACGTCTCCAGTGTACAATTGTCTTCCACTGCTAACACTGAGCATGTACAGTGCTTTTCCTGACTTTCAATAGGGTTCCTCTAACAGTTCAAGACACGTCTTACTCCAGTATGCAAACAGCATGCATTCCCCTGGGTAGTATTTAGTTCTTTACTAAATGTGCTTTCATCATAGTATAAATCAGAGTAAAAGCACAGGAAAGGTAAGCATGGTAATTCACTGGGCTCTACAGATAGAGCATGGTGAATAGAGAAAACATCAGGGAAAGCACAGTAAGTGCACAGTATGAGCATTGGGAGACTGCATTGTGTTACGTTTTGATAAGACTTCCAGTATAATCTTATTCAGAACCTTTTTAACTGAGCATCAAAGTAAGAGGGCAGGTGGCATTATTCAGACCAGTTTGTCTTCAGAATCACAGCGCAGGGCCCTGAAACACAAATGGAAGTTTGTACTGCGTGCTGTTTGTGGAATCTGCCTGAGTGCAGCGCAGCTGCCTCAACACGGCTGAAAATGTGGAAAGGAACTGGTGTGAACACTGAACAGCTTATCACGGGATCCAGCCACAGGGGAGAAACACAGATAATTAACCCTGGAGGCTTACACAGCAGACACAGGGAGCTGAAGGGCTGCCACTGACAGAGGAATGGAAGTGCAGAGAGCCCCTACACAACAAACTGCAAGACCTTGTCATAGACCCACCCATCCAAAACAAACAGGCTGTACGGGGGCTACAGATAATGAGCACTGCTCTTTGGTGACATGTTATTACACCACAGACAGGGACTCCCTTCAAACTGGGTATTAACATCATTAACCCTTTATAACCAGCTATAGGCTAATGGGCTGTTTGAGGCACCATTAACCCTTTATATCCAGCTTTTGTAGCTACTGGATCTTTTTACATTTGTATATGACAACAACAACAACAACAACAACAACAACAACAACAACAACAACAACAACAACAACAACATATCAGCATTAAAGATACATGTCTCCCTGGCTCCAACATGTCTTGCAGCGTATAACGGTTCAGCTACTATTTTCTTGCCTATGTCTATGTGTTAATGTGACACAGTACAATGCTATTTTGGAGACACTGTGTTGGTAAACGGCGTTCACTGCTCATGCTAAGTGTGTAGCACTGCCGAATAGGCTGAGTGACACACATGTGGTCAGGATCAGATTGTGTCAAAGCTCGCAAAGACCAGTCTTGGGAATGCATGGCTTGCTGCCAAAGACAATGTCTGTTTCAGAGAATAGCCTGTTGAAATGAATCATCCAAAACCAACACCACACAATGCTGTTGGAATGAGCAAAGCTGTGAAGGATACAGGACTCAGGGGGCATTTTAATAATTAACTGATTGAGTTCCCCTGTGACAGCCCTATAAACGAGTCAGACAGCTCAACTGCACAACTTCCTTGACTTGACCCAGTGTGAAAAATACATGAGTCAAAAAACAGCAGCTTCTGCCAATGTGAGCTGCCGTGCCGAGTCCAGCTGCCAGCTGCTGCCTGCTGTTGTGCAGATGTTCACAGATGTGTTCTGCAAGACTGGCTGTACTGCAGCAGCAGGACTGAGGGAAGGGGGTGAAAAACTGTGTGCTGCACAGGAAGCAATAAGAGTGTAATCCCTTTGAAATAGTTCCTTCCTGCCCTGCAGCAGGTAACGTTAGCCAGAGCCAAGGAGAGAATTACCGGCAAGCCACTTTCCTGCTAAGGCCTGGACTGCTGCCCAGACCCTTTCAGATACTGCTTTCCTGCCCTCCCACAGTCCACACTGACAACAGAGTACCCCTGTAGGAATTGGTATGATAGTGCCGCAGTGCAAATAGACAACACAGTGTGAACAGATGAGACAGTCACACAGTGCGAATAGATAAGACAGAGACACAGTGCAAATACATTTGGATTAAATTAACACATAACTGATGACAGATGCAGGTTGCTTGCCATTTTTTGTTTACTGAATAACATTTTTTTTAAATTTTCTTGCTGCTAAAAAGTTTATTGAAAAGATAAAAAACACCATCAACACTGCAGAAAAACACACACGCAGAAAAAATGTGGATAAATAACCAATTTCTTTATTGACACATATTTAGCAATAAGACCACACTGGGCAGATGAAACGATTACGGGCTGCTTAGGTGTAACAGTAACAGTGTGACCTGCAATCACTCCTAAAACCCTCTGTTTGGTTGTGTTTCTCTACGTGTGCCAGACAATTCGCCTTCTGTCCTTTACATTGCAGTATGTACTGTAGGCAGGGGGGCAGGCAGGCAGGCAGGCAGATGCCAGGGAGATCTCCTTGTCTTCCTCGGTAGTTTGTATCCAGTGTGTGACATTACAGATCCTGCATTTAGTAACAGAGACCCCCTGCTGTTGGACGTGGCACACAGCAGGATGAATCCTTGTTACTGACGGCAGGAAACGAAGACAGATACAAATCTTTCTCCTCAGAACTGGAGCAAAATGTTCCATGCAGTGTCGAAGACAAAGTTCAGGTTCATTCTCAAAAAACAAAACTGGAAAAAAAACACATAAAAAAATAAATAAAAGTAACATTAACAGTGATGTTGCATTAAACCTGCATTCACACTGCTATTGTCTGGTTTGTGTTGTTCATCTATAAGTGAAGGTAACCACAAGAAATTCCTCCAGTGCTGGCATCCTGTGCACCAGAGGGTGCAACTCTCATCCTATACAGAGAGCAAACAAGCAGGCAATGCATGTTTATATGCATGATTTAAATGCAACCAACTTTCCTAAGATCAAATACTAGCTACAGTGGCTCTCAAAAGTATTTACCCCCCTTGGACTTTTCCACATTTTATTGTGTTACAACATGGAATCAAGATTGATTTATTTAGGAGTTTTTGCCACTGATCAACACAAAAAAGTCCATAACTTCAAAGAGAAAAATAAAATCTACAAATTGTTCTAAATTAAAAACAGAAAAAACCCCCCAAAAATAGAAAATAATTGATTGCATAAGTACCTTTGGCAGCAATTACAGCCATGAGTCTATTTGGATAAGTCTCTACCAGCTTTGCACATCTGGACACTGCAATTTTTGCCCATTCTTCTTTGCAAAATTGGTCAAGCTCCGTCAAGTTGGATGGGGACGTTTGGTGAACAGCAATTTTCAACTCTTTCCACATATTCTCAATTGGATCGAGGTCTGGCCTTTGACTGGGCCACTCCAGGACATTGACCTTTTTGTTTTTAAGCCACTCCAGTGTGGCTTTGGTTATATGTTTGGGGTCATTGTCCTACTGGAAAATTAGTCTTCTCCCAAGTCCCAGGTCTCTTGCGACTTCAGCAGGTTTTCCTCCAGGATTTCTCTGTACTTTGCTGCATCCATTTTGCCCTCTATCTTCACAAGCTTTCCAGGCCCTGATGCAGAGAAGCATCCCCATAGCATTAAGCTGCCATCACCATGTTTCACGGTAGGGATGGTGTTCTCAGGATGATGTGCAGTGTTAGGCTTGTGCCAAACATAGCGCTTAGTGTTGAGGCCAAAAAGCTCTATTTTGGTCTCATCAGACCATAGAAACTTCTTCCACTTGGTCTCAGAGTCTCCCACATGCCTTTTGGCAAACTCTAGCCAAGATTTGATGTGAGTTTCTTTCAACAATGGCTTTCTTTTTGCCAAACCCATAAAAGCCAGTTTTGTGAAGCACCTGGGCTATTGTTCAGTCATGGAAGACTGTAACTACTTTAGAGTTACCATAAGCCTCTTGGTGGCCTTCCTGACAAGTGCCCTTCTCGCCCGGATACTCAGTTTTTGAGGACGGCCTGTTCTAGACAGATTCACAGTTGTGCCATATTCTCACCATTTCTTAATAATGGACTTTACTATGCTCCGGAGGATATTCAATGCCTTGGAAATGTTCTTATATCCTACCCCTGATTGGTGCTTTTGAAGAACCTTATTCCAGATTTGCTTTGAATGTTCCTTCGTCTTCATGATGCAATTTTTGTCAGGATGTGTACTAATCAACTGTGGGACCTCCCAGAGACAGGTGCATTTAACTTGAAATCATGTGAAACACCTTAATTGCACACAGGTGACTTCTAAAGACAATTGGTTGCACCAGAGCTTATTTAGGTGTTTCATAGCAAAGGGGGTGAATACTTATGCAATCAATTATTTTCTGTTTTATATTTGTAATTAATTTAGAGCAATTTGTAAATTATATTTTTCACTTTGCATTATGGACTTTTTTTTGTGAGGATCTGTGGCAAAAACTCCTAATTAAATACATTCTGATTCCATGTTGTAGCACAATAAAATGTGGAAAAGTCCAAGGGGGGTGAATGCTTTTGAGAGCCCCTGTACACACATGCGATTGTTTGAAGCAGCTACAGAAGTGTCCACAGTACATTTCCACAGGAATGGCTTTCCCCATGGTTAGACTGCACATTTACTGTGGTTTGTTTTTTAATATGCTTCACCATATCTGTCTGTGCTTTACAATGCTTGCCTATGCTTTCCCATGCTTTCTCTATGCTTTATTACACTTTGCTGTGCTCTTACTGTGGAAAACGTTTCCAAGGGAGGGAAGTGTCCTCAGCTATTTGTGATGATTGCAATGACTGTGAAAGGTCCTGAGATGGGTTTCTCTCATATGAAATACACTCCATTAACTGCACTAGAGCTATACTGTGCTTCCCCTTGTGTTACCTTGTTTATTTCATGCATTTCCAACTGGATTTGCATGATTGTGGAAATGACTTTGAAGGCAATGTTGTGCATGTGTGCTCACAATGACAGAATTGTGTGCAACATGCACGTACTATGCATTATTAAAAAGTTTATCAGTTTTATCACCTTACTGACTGCTATCATGCTTGCAGGCCTGCGTGATTTTCCCATGTTGCTTCTTGAATCTCATGTGATATTGTGACCTTTCAACTTTGAGTCCATCGCCATTCAGCAAAACTGCACACATCAGTTTTAACAGGAAGAAAAACACTGCAGAGCCTCCCAGCATGCACTGTTAGAAGTGTGGTTTTCATAATGATTAACGATTCAGTCAGTGGTGGTATTGCGATCCACTGCCTTTAGACCAGGGGTGGGGAACTCGGAGGGCCATTCGATAAGCAGTTCAATTTTCAAATGAATTTATTTAAGCAGGCTAGAACCCTTAAGATATACATCTCCTTTATGAAACAACTAATAATAAATAATGAAATGATTTACTGCTTTAGGACATGAATGAAACAATGAAGAACATGGTTTTAATAAAGACCTGGACTGGAAGGGCTGGAGCCGTCCACTTGTGGTTTAGGTGAATGGAGGAATGGAGCCGCCCTGTAGCTGCTCTTCTTTGGTTTATGAGCAGTAACTCTGGGAGTATTAAACCTCAATTTGTAACATGCTCACACTGATTGGGAGGGGTGTTGTCCAGGGTGAAATGATCTTGTCTTGCACATCACCCATCCCCCAGCCGGGACACATTAAGACCTGCCACTTATCCTCTAAAAAAAAAAAAAAAAAAAAGACAGAAGCAGTTTTTTTTTTTAGAATCTTTTTGTGTTCAAGTTTGTGACCTTTGTTCACGTTTTCTGTTTGGGAAAGTAATTTAAAGCAGCAATTAACATGAATTATTAACTCTGCGTTTAATAATTAATTGATCTGATGGGTAATTGCGCCCGTTTAAGAAAGAGATAACACTTCTAAGAGAAAAAAACAAGTGACACAAGGAATGAGAAGAGAAAAAAAATCCTGTGAAACAAACTCTTTGTATCGTGTTTCCCGAGACTTTTAATCGGCTAGTAATTGGAACGGATATTGGTACAATCACAGTGAACGCTGCTAATCTTTCAGCTTGTGAAGATATTGTGTTAACTGTACTGCTACTATTAACCCTTCTCAATTCCTTTTAACCCTCGTGGAATCTATTTGTCCTGGTGATTTTACATTTAGTCAAGCTGGGTCCCATTGCGGCTGATATCTGTACTAAAACTTGTGAAATTGTATAGTTCTTGCTAGTTTACAATACTATATAATACAATACCACATGTGTTTACAGAGTGCCATCTTCTTATGCATCCTAGCCACTTGATCACTCAACTACAGCTGCTGTTACTGGAAAATGCATTCTAATATACATTTGTTCACAATCTGAACCCCATGCCACATGCATTTATAGCATGCTTCTCTTTATAGCTGTAAAAGTCTTGATAATTCATCCATATCAATAAAACACTCAGTGGTGGTATATGAAGTAATGCTTGTGGTTGAAATGCTTGTCATTGCATTATATTGAATTATTTTAGTATTACAACATAAAACCATGACAACTTTAAATCCAGACCTTAATCTCAAAACAGCTAACCGTATTATAGATGGTAGAGCCTTACCTTTAAATATGCAAATTATCCCAGGAGTCCTGTTTGAGGCAGACAGTCTTCAGGCTCCAGCGTCCTGAGAGCGGTACTTACCCCTTGAGAATGATCATCATCATATCAGTGGGATGTAAACTCTGAATACTGTTAATCTTGCTCAAGATGAATACCTGCAATTTTACCACTGATTAAATTAACACTGCCCCCCAAACTGTTAAAAATTAACCCTGACCATATCTTATTTTTCCAATCCATAACAATGACCCCATATTAGCACTGGAGAGAGGCAGTGTTGCAATGATCTCCACCCTGATACACGTTTACTGTAGTAAACGCAGAGCAAAGTCTCATAAATCAGAGAGGAATACATCATAGCACAAGCAAGCATCATAAAGCCCAGAGTTATGGTAAAGCAAACGAAAACAAAAGCAGAGCAAACCAGAGTAAACTGTGTGGAACATTGTATAACCATGGAAGAACTGCAAAAACAGTACATATTTACTGGGGTCATATTTTCTGAGTGTGCTTTTACTTGTTTTATTGTAAACCTGAAGGAAGTTGCATGTCAGTGCCGCTCTGAGGCTGCAGCTTGTGGTGCTCTGTATTGGGCAGTTCACACAGGGTTTACTGCAATGTACCATGCTGTACCCTGATGGCTCATCCATGCTTTCACCATGACAGATGTGGGGATACTCCCAGAAACCACAGTCCAAGATTTGCACAGCCACTGTGAGCCATTTGAAACATGTTTAGAATGTGGTCCACACCTCTCTGGGAATGACAGACCATGGTACACTAATGTCAGCAATAACACTATCACTATGTGGTCATAGCTGGCAATTTCTCAATCTTTGTCAACTATGGGGATCAAAACATAGCTGGCTATGGTTTATAACCTAAGGTTGAACAGTGGTCAAGCATGGCTCGATCAAGCTACTTTCACTGGGGTGGAACTCCAGATATTCGCTATCAGGTACACCTTTGTGTAAAAAGCCGTACCTTTTGGTCACTGGGGAGGGATCCAAAGTTTCCTTGCAGCATGTCACCCGTAAGCATGTTATGGAGCACACATCATGATTCACAAAGGGTGCACTGTGTACCCAGTCACCTTCCTTTTCAGCCCCCTTCTGGGTCTGCTGCCATTTCACATGGGAAGGGGTGCACATCGTTCTGTAACCTTACTGTGGTCCATTATTCCTACAACAGTACAGCAGCGATTTTGGATTCCCCCTGGCATCTCTGGGATCTTTCAGAGTGACACCACTTTTAAAAAGTGCTGGGCTGTGCAATATAATCAGAGCACGAGGCAATCAAGTGTTTGAGACGTGTGTTTGTTTCGCAGGACGATCAGGGACTTGAATCACGATCGTTAATTCAATCTGAGGGATCCCTGCTGTGTGAGAGTGACCCCTGACCTTGCATCTTTACTTTCCAGCCAGATCAATTAATATCATTAGAAATATTGCATTTTATTGATATCATATTTGTCATCTCATTACAGCACCCAGGCAGAAAACAAACGTCAGGGAGAAGGAGCTCGATTTGTATGAGAGACACATACATTAGCAGCATCCCCCCCCCCTCCCCACAACACTGATATTCTGTATTGTGTCAGGCTAAGTATGTTAACATAAGCAAGTCTAATTGAAAAATAATCCAGTTTTTATTGTAACAGGAATACATACCTTGAGAATTCAAACATTACAAAAAAACCCCAAAAAACCACTTGCACGGAGCTCGGGAGGGGACGTGAGAGAAGAAATCTATATGTGGTGCGCATGTCTTGCTTTCTCATGGTTTTAAAGTGGCTGGTCTCCATGGCTTAATTAAGGCAGCAGTTGAATGGTGCTCTTTTTATTCAGTTTGTTTGAAACTGGAGAGAGACTCATCCAGTTACTGTCAAGCTTCTAATTGTACAGTATTGGGTTGAATGGGTTTCATTCATTGGAATCTTTCTCAAACCATCCAGTGTCTGAAGCACTTCAGTGCATCTCCTGTGATAATATCTTTAACAAGTTCACCATAGTAAAGTGAAATAAATCATAGCAAAAGCATAGTAAAGAATAGAAAAGCATTGTAAAGCACAAACAGGTGCTGTAAAGCATAATAAAAAACAGACAAACACATCAAACGATGGCACACTATGGTAAATGCATAGCATAACCATGGAAACCATCTTGGGAAAAACTGCAAAATGAGCGTGGTAAACTTTTCTAAGAGGTGGCTTGTTTCACTGAGGTGGGTCAGAGGATTTTCTAACTGGAGTTGAGAACACGAGCCTCCTCTGAAACAACAGCACAATTCAATTGCTATTTGGGAGATGTTTAATCAGGCCCAACCTACACTGTCATAGTTCAGATCAGCCCTAGCAGAGCACCTGTTTAGTATCATCTCAGTGCACTAGTGCAGTGTTCAATCTGTAGGTCACGTGAACTGAGTTCAACAGTCACGGTCATCCCTGATCAATCAAGGGGCCGCGCACATTTCAATTAGTTATGTAAAGCCCCAGAGAATCACACTGACGGATGTTTGAACTGCAATCACAAAACAACTGCAGTCTAAAAACCAAGCAGCACTCTCACAGTCAAATTATAATTCTCTGCCCTTGTGGTATGGAATGAGTAAACCATGCCCATGTCTATGGGGCACCATGTGACACACATTCTTCTTGATAATATCTACAGGTCCTTGGAAGCCAGGAGCACAGTTTTAAGATTAATTCCCAGCATCACTGGAAGCCAGCGTGAAGAGTCGACAGCCAGTTTGAATAAAGCAGTTAGGTGGTCATTCTCAGAAGCTGTTCCTGGCTTTATCTGTTTCTTCAAAGGCAAAAGGCACATTACAATACATCTGTATGAGAAAATGTCATGATGACACAGAGCTGGACATAATCAGATACTGGTAGTAGAAATTTTCATAACCTTTTCCATGATAGGTGTATAAGTTTGGCAGGGGCATTTGTGTAGCACTGCCCATATACAAACCATGAATAATAAAAACTCTTTGACATGCCCTGGCCGGTCCTAATGAAAAGGTTCCACTGTATTTTGCAATGCAAGTCCTGCTATTGTGGATTCATAATAGGTTACTGAAGGCAGAGGGTGATCTGTAATTGGATTTAAAAACAATCAATCATTCAGGCTATTGACCTTTGATTGGATTTGGAAGGGATGTCAGTGTTGTTTGATTTCAAGTCTCTTCCAATAAATCTGGAGCTGAATGCTTATGATTTTAGACTAACAGACACAACCAGGGGATAACACGGCAGAATGTATGTACTGAGACATGTGGAATACATTTTTTGCAGATTTATTTATTTGCTTCAAAATGAACTACAGTTTATAAAACACACTGTACAAGAACGGTATTGTTATAGCAAAATCAAGCTTAATAAAAGCATAGCCTGTTTTATTTGTCTATTTTCATACATTGCTTTCAGTTTGAAATGCCCATTTGAATGTCCCTTATTGCAGCAACACCATTATTATTATTATTATTATTATTATTATTATTATTATTATTATTATTATTATTATTATTAATGAGTCATTTAGCAGTCGATTTTATCCAAAGCGATTTACAGAGACTAGGGGGTGAACTGTGCACCAACAACTGCTGCTGCTGCAGAGTCAATTCTAAAAGGTCCTGGTTTGTTTTACGTCTCATCTGAAGAACCCTTATCATCCAGGAGACCGAATATAAACGGGGAACCTTCAAACCCGCTGCCAATCCTGTTTTCTCACGCTGAGCTCAAGTGAAGGATATTTGCAAGTACCTCAACTCGCTGGCTTGTTGGAGCGTGATGATAAAAACTAGCCCAGTTTGATTTTCCAAACTTACCCTGAGGGGCCAATGCAAGTTCACTAGCTAAGATCAGCAAATTAGCCCCCTGCATTCCAAACGACATACTGCTTTCAATAGGCAAGCCCAACATGACTTCATTTTTGATGCATAGGTAAAGCCTACTGTAACAATACCCAAGCACAGAATAGCAATCTCCTGCGAAAAGCATGCTCAAATGCAAAAGGACCATGCATACTGTAATTAGGGTGGTAGACTTGTTTTTATTCTCTGCAGTTTTACGTTAAGGTTAAAGACTTTTCCTCAAGTGACACTTCATTCTGTGGTATGCAAGTAAAGCAGCTAGCTTAGTCCAGACTTGGTCTTCATGCCATGCAATTCTGATGCACTGCATACCTCAGCATTACTGTTACAGGACAGGTATGCTACAGTTATTTGGTCCTCATGCTATGCAATTATATGAACTAATTTGGTATTTGGGCAACTGCCAGTCTGTACCTTCTCCCCAATACACCTTCTGTTCCAGAACCTTCTCTGCCTCTCAAACCCTGCCTTCCACAGCTGTCCTTTCCCCCCACACTCTCTGAACCTCTCTAGCTGTCTCACTCTCTGGACTGCCACCTCTCTGTCTCACTCTCTGTCCCTCCACCTTGCTGTTTCACTCTTCCCCTCCACCTTGCTGTCTCACTCTTTGCCCCTCCACCTCTTTGTCTCACTCTCTGCCCAGCCACTAAATCAACTAAATAGAAGTCTATCCATATTGGAAAATCTGTTTCATGCTGAGAATGTTGAAGAAAGAAGAATGTGACCGGTTCCGGAACCTTGATCTGGACAATCGTTTCCAACAACCATTGCATGTCGCTTATTTTGTGGCAGCAGAGAGAACACGTGTTACAGTCAATAGGGCTCTGTGCTTGAAGCTGGATCCTGCCTGGGTAATACACACTGTACCAGAAGACCACGAAACACTTGTCTGAAGTCCTGCAGCAAGCCAGTAAGTGAGTGAGTATACAGTACAAGGTCTGCGTTTCCATGGTCTATTACTCCAACCACAGACAACACTGACTTCAGGCTCATTTATAATGTCAGCAAGCCACAGCTACTGCTACGCCGTCGCTTTATCTAGAGATAAAGAATATGAGAATGGTAGCCAGAACACACCGGCACATGACCAGAATGAAGCCCTTTAAGCTTGGGGGTTGGGGGGAGGCAGTGCAGGGAGTGTTCTGTTGGCACAGATCACAATGGGGAAAGAAGAGAAGAGTTCACCCTGGCGTCATGGTTACATTGTTATACATCACAGAATTCAATGGGAATAGTATGTTCGATTGACACAGACCTCAATGGGAACAAAATGATCCATAGCCTGGGCATCCAGACCATACACTGGGAAGGGATAGAACCAGCGTCATTGTGACAGAATTAATGAAGAATTTTACCTGCTCCAATCAAACCATTCTTGTTTTGTTTTTTTGTTTTATTTTTAAAAATAATATTTTAACTTTTTGATATTTAGTTCAACAGAGAAAAAAATATATATATACTGCATAAATGTCAAACTTTTTTTATGCAAAGACAAAACTTACAAGATTTCACCCATGCTCTGCTTGAATTGAAAAATAAAGATAGAAAAAAACCTGGTAAATTCTCTCAAAAATAAACGGCGATATTAATCATCGATTTGGCAAAAAAAAAAAAAAAAAAAAAATTGGAGTAGTAGCAAGCCTACTCATAAGAGAGCCCTGAATGATCTGAAGTAGTGACATATCTAATACACTAAACTACAGGTGCAAGATTAGTAGTAATGTTGGTTCAGAACAAACAAACAAGCACAACTTACTACATTTTTAACCATGACTGAAAACTATACTATCACAAATGGAGTTTAGACAAAGGGGCATTCAGAACAGAAAATAGGAGGCACTTTTTTACATAGAGAATTGTGAGGGTCTGGAATCAACTCCCCAGTAATGTTGTTGAAGCTGACACCCTGGGATCCTTCAAGAAGCTGCTTGATGAGATTTTGGGATCAATAAGCTACTAACAACCAAACGAGCAAGATGGGCCGAATGGCCTCCTCTCGTTTGTAAACTTTCTTATGTTCTTATGTTCTTATTTATTAAGAACTGACCTTAAAGTAGGGTTACCATATGACTCCATGTACACTAGGGCAGTGTAGGACAGTTCAGGCTTTTGAACTCACATCACTATGCATTGTGATGTGAGTTGAAAAGCCTGAACTATCCCAAACCGTCCTAGCGTACATGGAGTCAAATGGTAACACTCCCTTACAGGAGATTTTGAAATAGCCCCGGCTTTATGTTATGGTTGATTTATCAGCAGTTTTTGGAAGCGCAGGGTGGAACCTGAGCTTGGTTCTACTGACAAGGGCCGCAGTGTGTTGTGTATATTCCACACTGACATCCAGGTTCTGTTTACTGTTCTTCTATTGAACTGACACTGTGATCCTATGAGTGTAGCATATCCACCTCCCTCAGCACTTACTGTTAAATAAATACAAGAACTCCTCTCACACAATAACATCTACTCTGCAGCTGTACTATCCTTAAACAAGCTCTTAAATATAAGGACGCTGGCCTAGGAATCAGTACTCTTACTCCCCGAGGGGAGTAAACTGCCTCCACTGCTGTGAAGGGACATTTCACTTGAAGTACGCTGCCTAATAGCACAGTCAGGATTAGAAAGAAACATTGTGCTCTTGAAATCTTACAAGATGAAGTCTAATACCATTAGGAAGGACAGACACAAGGAGGGAATCCCAAATGGAAGAGAAACACATGAATAACATATTTTATAAAAAAGAGAATTTCATATATTTTCCATTATAAGGGAATATTTATATGTTGTATTGTAAAAATTTTTTTTTTATTAATACACTTTTAAGTATTTATTTTGGTATATTCTTTAATTTATTTGAAAACATGTTACAACTCCCCAGTAATGTTGTTGAAGCTGACACCCTGGGATCCTTCAAGAAGCTGCTTCATGAGATTCTGGGATCAATAAGCTACTAACAACCAAACGAGCAAGATGGGCCAAATGGCTTCCTCTCGTTTGTAAACTTTCTTATGTTCTTATATTCTTATGTGAAGGCTTAACTATATTTTTTCTATATATATTATATATATTATGTCTATACAAAAAGATTTTTCTATTATATATATATATATATATCTATATACTATATATATATATATATCTATATATATATATTTAATAGATGGGGATCAGTGAGGTACAGGAAAATAATTTCATGAAGTGTTTCTGTGACGTCATAAAGTACGAGAAGACACGGTTTAGCAGTACAGTTGGGTTTTTCAGGACTGTTCAGACGTTCTATGTCACTAACATATTCTAACGTATTTATTTGCAACACGGAATGTATTTTTGCAGTATATTTTCCAATATATTGCCAACTATTTTATTTTCAGAAAGAAAGAAAGAAAGAAAGAAAGAAAGAAAGAAAGAAAGAAAGAAAGTGATTGATACTCAGCACTTGCTTTGCAATGCATGCAAATTGAATTCATATCTTGAGTTTCTTGAGACTAGACCGAACCCCCACCCCTTCGCACTCAAGCCTGTCTTGTTATCTCGAGTCGATTATGACCCGTATTCATCTCCAGTGTCCCTGTTCAGATCTCATCACAGGCTCCTGCTAATGGAGCACTTATCTGGACCCCTGCTTGTAAAGGTGGGCCTCCCCCATGGGAAGGATTCTCTGCCCTGTCCCCCTCTCTGATTCGGGGGGTCCCAGGAGCCTATCTGGCCCCCAGCCACTTTTGATTAAGTTTCAATGTTATTCCATCAAATCCAAACAGTTTTGACACCCAGTGACTAACCGCTCCCACAGATAATATGATAAAGCAGCCAGTCGATACAAACTGGATTCTAATAATTCATTTAGGCGACCATACATATTTCTTATGTGTAACATGAAGCGCTGGAAAATGAAATCAATAAAAATGTTTCTTGTTAATGAAGATGCACTGGGCTCCCATCTGTGAGCTGCGTTTCATACCACAGAACTCTTGTTTCTGTTTAATAAATCTTCCGCTTGGCAGCTGGGTCGAAGATCCACCCAGCAGCAAGCTTTCATCTTCTTTCAAACACAGACACAGCCTGTCAGCCTCAGTGGCTGCACTGTCCTCTCAGTGCTGGTGCACTCACACTTTGGATGAACTGTTAGTCTGTACGTTAATGTACTCACTGTATGGGGTACCTGACTTAGGGGACTACCTCATTTAGTCTGAAGTCCAGGATGTTTGTAAGGCAGCCATTAATGGACAATGTCAACACTTATGTAGAATAGGTTCTCTGTTGAATTGGGTGACCAAACTGACTATCTTCATCACACAACAAAATAATCAGAATTGGTTCCTCGCCCTGTTCAGATTGATGCCGATTGACAAAGAAAGCATACAAGCCCTCAGTTCATTCTGGGGTCGAGCAGGTAATCACACTACAATAACACATTTGTTACATACAGTATGTGTTTACCCAGACACATGTTTCATTGCAGAATGAAAGCTGTATGAAGCTGACTGTATTGTGTGCTTACACTGTATCGACTGTGTTTGCTTGTTAACACTGTACCCACATGTAGTTACAGTGTAGATGGAGGCTTGTAATTCACTAGACCCCTGTCACCCTCTGAGTACTACACTCACCAGAGCTCCCAGTAAAAGATCCTGACAATGCAGAGGTGATAACTTAAAATGCAACCTGTTGGTCTGTAGATACTACTGATCCAGCACCAGGAGTCTGTAAGGGAAAGAAATGCCTTTCCTTCCCAGTAGACTTTAGAAACTTGTTGAAAGTCTTTGCCATGATCTGTGTTTTACCTAATCAGCTGGCACAGTCAGACCACGACTGCTGCAGATTTAGTTATTCATTAAAATATTTATGTTCAGCATCGTTCAGCTGCAGTGCCAAGTGCTGATGAATGGAAGTGCCTGGCCCTCCCCAAAAATACACTGGGAATCCAGCTCCGGTCTTGGCTACATTTCCACAATCGATAGGGCTTAAGATTTCAACAGCAAGCTGGTGTGGTAAAATCAATCTCATCTGGGCTGGCAGCCCCTGTCCTTCAGGTGGGAGACAGGTGGAGAGGAGGGGAAGAAGGGAAAGAGAGGAGGCATGGAAAGGTAAAAAGAAGGGTAGGTGGGAAGATGTGATAAGAAGGTTGGGAGAGGAGGAGAGAAAGGGGAGAGAGGAGAAGAGAAATGGAAGGGGTAGAGCATCAGAGAGGAAGAGACAGACAGAGGAAGAAGGAGCAAGGAGCAGACAGTTGTTCTTCATCCCCGCTGAGTTCCTGACAGGCTGAGTTCACTATCAGAGAGAGAGTGAGATAGATGCAGCACAGCCTCGTTAACAGCAGCAACACTTCACCAGACATAGCTTCATCTGAGTCATTGGCTTTTAGAGTCCATACCAGAGCACTGAAAAAGGCTCCCCTGGATCCAGCCTGTGAACTGATAATCACCATTACTATTCTCAGCTCTGTACACCCTGCACCTTAATAATGAGGGCTAGTCTAAACACTCCATTCTCAGATCTCCAGCACTGTCACCCTGCACCTTAATAATGAGGGCTAGTCTAAACACTCCATTCTCAGCTCTCCAGCTCTGCAATTACTCTACACATTAATAATCATGACTACTCTAACACTCCATTTGATTAATTATTTAAGTTAAAGTGCTCAATCATAAGATATGTAGAAATGGGTTTATAGACTAAGATGTTATATGCTATTCCAATGGACTGAAGTTATGATGAAAACTGAAGCTCCAAGGGTTGCAAAAAGTTTCTTAAACTAAAGACGAGGGCATTAAAGGCATTGACGCCAGTCACCTTTCGTTCCTGAGCAAATAGGAGCTTGAGAAAAAATCAGGGAGCCGACACCCATCACATCTTGTTGGGATCAAAAACAAACAGCAAGAAAAAACAAGGAAGAAAATGAAAGCCTGGAGATTGGAGATGATTGATGGCATGCGGCCCAGAGCCTGTCATCTCAGGCCAGGCTGGGAAGCACAGGACCGCAGAGTCAGTGATAAAGAGAGACTGGTCAGCTGAGAGCAGCCCTATCGACTGCGGGAGACAGTATCGATCCTCTGTCAGCCTGCTCACATTACACAATTATGAGATTAGATTTGCATTTTTAATCGCTTTGGAAAATAAATAAAAAATTGTATAAACAAAATTTTAACCAGATTGACTGGGAGATGAGAGGAAGATTGAAGGATAAGAAGAAATGGAAAAAGAAAGCATTCAATCTCGACATCGCTCGAGAACGCATTTATTTTTTGTATGGGAATGCCAACGAATCTGCCTTGACACATCTAATTTGCCCTCATCACAGGATTATTAAACAATGTTCAAAACAGTAGAATACAAAATCATGCCATACCCCTCCAAGGAAGAACCCCACAGAAACTAAAACCTTAGAAAAGCTGCAATCGAACGGGAAACGTCGTGGCCAAGTGCAACTGATGCAACTGACAAACTGACTTTTTTTATTTTCATTCAAGGAAATAAAAAAAGGTTTGAAATACCCATATTTGGTTTAAAAGGCCAGAAGTTAGTTGGTCAGTTCCAGCTGCTGTTTTCACTGCTCTCTGAATGTCAGATAGCGTACAGATGGGTTAGTGCTTGCTAGTTTTAATGTAGGTGCTGCATGTCGTTAGGTAACCTTGTCCAGTGCCCCTTCTCCTATATGGGAACTCAGTTGAGTAGACTATATTACAGACTGTAGGCTCCAGAAACAAGAAGCAGTGATCTATCAGGATTAGCAAGACTAACCTAATACACCAACTGTGTTAGGAAGAGCAGGGAGCCATGTGTAATATACAGAGCAGCTGGGTACAGGGTCCCATCATCAGACCATTGTGACCTCAGTACTGCTTTGAGGTCACTGAGCCAGCCCGACCCGTGTCAGCGACCCTGGAATTGAAACCACCAGCAAGGTGACGTCCTCACACAACAGCAGAGGCTCCTGCGGGGCTCGTGAAGCTACAGAAATAACATTATGACTCCTATCCATCATGGATTTATTGTCCAGAGGAAGACTGAAGCTATCCATCAGTGCCAGCTCTGCAGGACTGCGCTCGAGCTCAAGCTCTATCGAGTGGCGCAGAACCGTCTCCCAGCCATAATCTGTTGCTTTTACCTCTTAACCCTTTCATAGCTTCAGGAGCAGCAGCCAGCTGCAGTGTAGATCAGTGAGTGCAGTTCAGTGCAGCCACACAGAACATAGTAGCTGTACTGAGTGAGGACAGTTCAGTGCTTTTCAATAGCTCTTTCGTCTTTGCCATCATGTTTTCACTGTGCTTTGTGTCGTGGATAAACCTTTACAAGAGAAAAGCTAATCTTTAGAGTTTCATGATAACTGAACTCAACAAGCTTGTAAAATTGAGCCATTGAGTTCATTACCACCCAACTTCACGCCCTCTGTAATTGATCCACAGAAGCAGTCAGAATAAGGCTCAGGTGACAAATAGTCCCCACTACATGCTTATTTAACTGCAGGCTGTTGCTGAGGTAAGGGCTATTCCCTGGTGATGTCTGACCTCTCTGCAGGACCGGAGGGATGAAAGGGGTTAATCAGGTATATTGCAGGTATTGATCTCCTGAAGCTCGGAAAAAATCCCAGTCAAATCCAGGAAACTGCCGAACACAGGCTCCGTTTGTAAGGCTATCGATTCTGCTGAAACATTATCTCTGTTCACTCCTGATTACAAGATCGGCTGCAGCAGGAGAAATGAAAGACCTGCCCGGATTGGGAATCAATGGCAAGCTGTACCTGACATCAGGCTGCGGCTCCTGAACCCAAACAGGGCAGACACTCAGAGCCTGGGGCTGGCTGTGTCTCCTTTCCGACCTTCTGACTGCAAAGCACAGCCAGGGAGCCAGTTTCACCTGGCTGGAGTCCTGGAAGCGGGAGTTCTAACAGCACTCCCAGAAACTCAGGCTCAGGACAGAGCTGTGGAGCACAAGCACAACATGCCATCAATCTGAACAGTGCAGCACACCAACACACATAGAAAAACATGCCATCAATCTGAACAGTGAAGCACACCAACACACATAGAAAAACATGCCATCAATCTGAACAGTGCAGCACACCAACACACATAGAAAAACATGCCATCAATCTGAACAGTGCAGCACACCAACACACATAGAAAAACATGCCATCAATCTGAACAGTGCAGCACACCAACACACATAGAAAAACATGCCATCAATCTGAACAGTGTAGCCCATTAACACACACAGAAAAACATGCCATCAATCTGAACAGTGCAGCACACCAACACACATAGAAAAGCATGCCATCAATCTGAACAGTGCAGCACACCAACACACATAGAAAAACATGCCATCAATCTGAACAGTGCAGCACACCAACACACATAGAAAAACATGCCATCAATCTGAACAGTGCAGCACACCAACACACATAGAAAAACATGCCATCAATCTGAACAGTGCAGCACACCAACACACATAGAAAAACATGCCATCAATCTGAACAGTGCAGCACACCAACACACATAGAAAAACATGCCATCAATCTGAACAGTGCAGCACACCAACACACATAGAAAAACATGCCATCAATCTGAACAGTGCAGCACACCAACACACATAGAAAAACATGCCATCAATCTGAACAGTGCAGCACACCAACACACATAGAAAAACATGCCATCAATCTGAACAGTGCAGCACACCAACACACATAGAAAAACATGCCATCAATCTGAACAGTGCAGCACACCAACACACATAGAAAAACATGCCATCAATCTGAACAGTGCAGCCCACCAACACACATAGAAAAACATGCCATCAATCTGAACAGTGCAGCCACACCAACACACATAGAAAAACATGCCATCAATCTGAACAGTGTAGCACACCAACACACATAGAAAAACATGCCATCAATCTGAACAGTGCAGCACATCAACACACAGCAGAAAAACATGCCATCAATCTGAACAGTGTAGCCCATTAACACACATAGAAAAGCATGCCATCAATCTGAACAGTGCAGCACACCAACACACATAGAAAAACATGCCATCAATCTGAACAGTGCAGCACACCAACACACATAGAAAAACATGCCATCAATCTGAACAGTGCAGCACACCAACACACATAGAAAAACATGCCATCAATCTGAACAGTGCAGCCCATTAACACACATAGAAAAACATGCCATCAATCTGAACAGTGCAGCACACCAACACACATAGAAAAACATGCCATCAATCTGAACAGTGCAGCACACCAACACACATAGAAAAACATGCCATCAATCTGAACAGTGCAGCCACACCAACACACATAGAAAAACATGCCATCAATCTGAACAGTGCAGCACACCAACACACATAGAAAAGCATGCCATCAATCTGAACAGTGCAGCACACCAACACACATAGAAAAACATTCCATCAATCTGAACAGTGCAGCACACCAACACACATAGAAAAGCATGCCATCAATCTGAACAGTGCAGCACACCAACACATAGAAAAGCATGCCATCAATCTGAACAGTGTAGCCCATTAACACACATAGAAAAGCATGCCATCAACCTGAACAGTGCAGCACACACATAGAAAAGCATGCCATCAATCTGAACAGTGAAGCACATTAACACACATAGAAAAGCATGCCATCAACCTGAACAGTGAAGCACATTAATGCATGTCAAGCTCATCAATTAGCAGAGAGCTTTTGGGAAGCCATTGATCGACTATACTTTGTATTTATTTGAACAACTTTACTAGGCACTCTACAAGTTAACAACCTGTTGCCAATATATTTGGAAACAGGTGTGAATGTCCTGGAGTATCTCTATACCCAGCCATCCAGGATACAAAAGGTATAAAGGAACTTCATCTGCAGTTTCATATGTATGTTTAGAAAGCAAGAAAGCAAGAAAGAAGAAAGCAAGAAGCAAGTTTACTTTTTCCATTGGTGAGACAGTATGATTGTGCACAGGCCTAGGAGAGACTCACTAATCAGCTTGTTTTTGGCAGAGACACTAAACTGTGATCCCAACAGGCCCCCCCCCCGGCTCCTCTCGATTCCTCGCCCATTTGTTATTGCCTGAAACGTGCCCATTAACTCATGAAGCCAATAAAGAACAGCTCAACATTATTTCTGGGACCCTGGCAGTGCAGACAGCTGAGCGCTGGGGGCCTGTCACTCTGGCCGCTTGCTTTGCCAACCATCTCCAGAGCCCCCAGGGCCGGCCAGCGTTTCTGCAGCCTCTTCATAATAATCCAACTGAGCTGCGTGTAATCAATAGCAGCGTGTGGTCAGCCAGCCCCTGTCCACACTCTGCTCCCGGTCTCTCTACACTGACCACAAGCTGCCTAACCCAGTGGAGAACTGTCTCATGAAGGTGAGCCATTAAAGTACACAGCTGCTGATCACAAGAGGAAGAGTTAGTTACAGCTGGTCAGACTGCCTGAACCTGTCCCGTTTGTGAGGAAAGAAGTAGACAGAAAGGTCTCTGGGTTCTACAAGCTGTACTGGTGCTCAATGTGAAGCGATTCCCTGTTTCTATCAGTTATAACTTTAGTTAATGTAACAACATTTGCACCATCCCAGCCCTCACTGATCTCAATATAGTCGCATTTATCTCATATTTAGACAAAATAACCTTATGATTTCCAAGTAAAAAGTAGTTATGAATTCAATTGCATTTGATTTCATAGATGTTGTAGCATATTTGTTTTTATTTTTGGTACAGAATATGACTTCATATACAAAGTTGATGAAGTCCTCCCTTCACTCTCACAAGATGCTTAAGACTTTGAAGACCTTTCTGATTCTGACGGGAACCTTCCAATCTGGACTGGCATCTCACACAGAGCCTCAGCAGTGGTGCAATTTTACATCTGCAGGTATCAGAACACCACTGAAATATTGATTTTCTTAAACAAGAATCATTAGACGAATTCACATGTTATTTGTATACTGAACTACTATTAACACATAAAATAAGTCACGCATTTATCTAATTTCTTCAAGGATTTTCATAAAGCGTCTTTCTCCATCTTGTCAGAGTGCTTTACAGCATGTGTCTGTGGCTTCATTTGGGTTTGTGTCCACAGTTGTAGTCTATGCACTGGTGTTGCTGTCGTCTTTGTTAGTAATTGAATTGAAGAAGTTCCTAAGGCTCTTTCCATTGCATAAGGAAGATGACTGACTGAATCAGAAAGTCATGTGCGTTAGCTTGCTTGTTATGCGAGTTCCAGCTCGGCTAGACCACTGCTGCCTACAGAAAATAGTACCGGAACAGAGTTTCCAGCGTGCTTCCTTCTTGAGCACACCACTGAGCCTCAGAGCTGGAGGAGATCAGTGAGTTTCTGCTGGAGCTCTGGAACTGAAAAACTTGTTGATGTGGTTTACAATTTTTTTTAAATGAGAATCATACAGAATCAGCATTATTTCCCTCATTCATTCTAGATGTTTTGCTCAATATGTTTGTAGAAACTAATTAAACAATGTCCCTGGGATGACAGCGATGGATGGCTTTCTAATGATGTAACAAGAAGTGAATATGCAAGCTCGATGTTTGCCTGTCAGGACTGGGAGAGTTCTGATTGATTTTCGCCTGCATTACATTTTAATAAAAACTAATTTCTAATCACACGGATGTTAAGGAGCTGCTCTGAGGAAAGGGTCTGGAGTTAAAAGTGGGAGACAGTCAACCTGGTTTTAGGAAAGGGAGATTGTGTCTAACTAATCTGCTTGATTTGTTTGAGGATGCAACATCGATAATGGATTTGCAAAGCATATGACATGGTTTATTTAGATTTCCAGAAAGCTTTTGACAAAGTCCCGCATAAAAGATTAATTCTCAAACTGAACGCAGTAAGGATTCAAGGAAACACACGTACATGGATTAGGGAGTGGTTAACATGTAGAAAACAAAAAGTACTGATTAGAGGAGAAACCTCAGAATGGAATGTGGTAACCAGTGGAGTACCACAGAGATCAGTATTCCTAATCTACATTAATGATTTAGATTCTGGTATAGTAAGCAAACTTGTTAAATTCCCAGATGACACAAAAATAGGAGGAGTGGCAAACAATGTTGCAGCAGCAAAGGTCATTCATAATGATCTAGACAAGATTCAGAACTGGGCAGACACATGGCAAATGACATATAATAGAGAAAAGTGTAAGGTACTGCACGCAGGAAATAAAAATGTGCATTATAAATATCATATGGGAGATACTGAAATTGGAGAAGAAATCTATGAAAAAGACTAGGAGTTTTGTCTTCATCTAGAAAATGTGGGGAAGCTATGAAAAAGGCCAACAAGATGCTCGGATACATTGTGAAAAGTGTTGAATTTAAATCAAGGGAAGTAATGTTAAAACTGTACAATGCACTAGTAAGACCTCATCTTGAATATTGTGTTCAGTTCTGGTCACCTCGCTACAAAAAGGATATTGCTGCTCTAGAAAGAGTGCAAAGAAGAGCGACCAGAATTATTCTGGATTTAAAAGGCATGTCATATGCAGACAGTCTAAAAGAATTGAATCTATTTAGTCTTGAACAAAGAAGACTACGTGGCGACCTAATTCAAGCATTCAAAATTCTAAAAGGTATTGACAGTGTCGACCCAAGGGACTTTTTCGACCTGAAAAAAGAAACAAGGCCCAGGGGTCACAAATGGATATTAGACAAAGGAGCATTCAGAACAGAAAATGAAGGCATTGCCAGCCTGGAGGAGGCACTTTTTTACACAGAGAATCGTGAGGGTCTGGAATCAACTCCCCAGTAATGTTGTTGAAGCTGACACTCTGGGATCCTTCGAGAAACTGTTTGATGAGATTCTGGGATCAATAAACTACTAACAACCAAACGAGGAAGATGGGCCGAATGGCCTCCTCTCGTTTGTAAACTTTCTTATGTTCTTATGAAAAAGCTGGCTGACTAGTTTGCACAGAAGCTCGCTCACTATGGGAAAGAAATCTACCTTTTATTTATGTAATTATGCCCTGCCAGACCTAGAGAGCAGCCTTGAAATAGAAAGAGGATATACATCGTAGACAAATAATTTAATTTCTTACCTTCAATTTATTATTATTATTATTATTATTATTATTATTATTATTATTATTATTATTATTATTGGGGGCTCCGACATTATTATTGGATTATTATTATTATTATTATTATTATCTAGTGAGGAAGCAGGCTTTGTTGTTTGTTTGGGGTTTTGAATTTTCTAAATTTTGTATTGCTTTATTTGTGTTTGAGCTTTTTGTCTTTTTGTGTTTAAATTTTGTTTTGCCCTTGTGCACTTTATTTTTGTTTTTTATAATAAAATAGTTATTTTTTTTTGAACTGCAGTCTGTCTCTAGGCCTCTATCCACTCGCCAGCCTGTCAGTCATTAGTAGTAGATAATTTCTTGACTTATTATCCAAATTCATTATTATGACTTACAGAGACTAGGGGGTGAACTATGCATCAACAACTGCTACTGCAGGGTATCTTACAATAGGACCTTATTTTTATGCCTTATCCAAACGCATATGCCTCAGTTATCTGTGCATGTTCTTCCTGGCTGATAGATTAAACTATAGGATGAAAACAAAAACAGTTATCAGAAACAGCAGCAAGTAGCTCATGCATACAAAGGCGCAAAGGACGCTGGGACTGCAGGGTTATGGGGAAAATGTCTGCTGTCTGTCAGTTTGCTGTTAATTATTGTGTTCTTGTTATTGTTTATTGTTGTTATATCAAGTGTTTTTATTGGGAAGTGTTGTGTGTTGTTGAGTGCAGGGGTGGGGGAGGGGCTCACTCTGCAGTTAGTGGAGCTGGAGTGGATGTTTCTACTTGATGAGCTGGTGTGTGTTGGTTGCGGAGTGTTTGTGAATAAACAGCATTCTGGACCCACCCCCGTCAGGGGGGCACAATTGATTTACCAGCTTGTGGTGCCACAGAGGAGAGCTGAGCCTGTCCTCGATAAGAGATGGTATCAGAGGCACAGTCTAAGGCAGGGCACTTCCAGGGTGCTGTCTGCCTTTCTTACCTATCAATCTCTCTTTCTGACTTCCCCTGGCCTCTAGGGGGCACACTAACACACAGGACTCTCCTGAGCCAGCATGTCTTCTCAGCAGTGTGTGGATCCACTCTGCTCTGCTATGCAGAGGGCCAGCCAGCAGCATGATGCTAATTAATAGGAAGAATGCTCTGGAAATGCGTAAGACGGTACAGACTTCTCTGATAGAAGTTTCTGCATGTGGTTTTGGTACGACATAAAGGGTGCAGTTTCTGTAAGAACATCTGTGTCATGTTGTATAAAGGTTTGTTGGAAATTGATTGCAAAAGCATCTGCATAATTTACAGAAAATGCAAGAAAAGGTGAAACCTTTTAATAGGATAAGCTCCATATAAATATGAAATACAGCTTTTGAGACCTCAAATAAATAAAGAAAAAAAGTTTCATCATGGTTAACATGTATCCAGGGTTCTTTCACTGAGCTGCTCTAAGAGGCTCACTTACTATTCTTTTGGAATCCAATTTCAATTGCAAAAAGAATGCAAAAAAAAATGACACATGAAGTACATTGTAACTATGAATAGTGACATTGCAATTATGTATATGCACATGTATTTACTGTGTAAATACACAGCAATAATAGACACTTAATGTAAATTGTTTTCAAAACTAGATACAGTATATACTGTCTATTTCTGTAGTGTGCTGTTGCAATAGTGGTTTGGTATTTATTTTCTGCATTCACATATCTTTCACTAACTCTTTTTAGAATCATGCTTGCACTGCCTTTTTGAATGCAGTTCTGAATCCTCTCCCATCTACCAAACAAACAATCACTTCAAAAGCATCGTATCAGCCTACTGTTCTGTGGGCTTTCCAGAGCCACACAGCAGACCATGCTGTGGTTTCACACATCGGAAACTGTCCTGAGATATCAACCACATCTGCCATTGTGGAGAGGGGAAGACACTGTGCACACACCACTCACTGCCCTCCATTCAAGAACACATGCATGATATAACCCTAATCCTAACCTCAGCCCTAACCGAACCCTAGTCCTAACCCTTTTCTGATACAGTTATGTTCTTACATACTGTGCAGTCATTAGAGACACTGCACTGCTGTGTAACCACACACTAGATGTGGCTGGCGAATGCTTTTCTATGCATATGGCTAAGAGTGCAGTAAGCTTGCTGGAAACATGCTTCTCTACTCTTATATGCAAGTAAATGAAAGTAATTGAGAAACCAATGTTTTCTCTGACTGGGGCACCATCAACAAACAAAACCCTGCCTCTCTGTGTCCCAGAGGGTCTGCGAGCCCTTTTTAAACAATGTCCTCGCTGTATCCCAGAGGATCTGTGAATCCTATTGTCATCGCTGTGTCCCAGCCCAGAGGGTCTGCAATCCCTTTTTAAACACTGTCCTCACTGTGTCCCAGAGGGTCTGCAAGTCCTTTTTAAACACTGTCCTAGCTGTGTTCCAGAAGATCTGCAAGCCCTTTTAAAACATTGTCCTTGCTGTGTTCCAGAGGATCTGCAAGCCCTTTTTAAACATCGTCCTCGCTGTGACCTGGAGGGTCTGCAAACCCTATTGTCCTCGCTGTGTCCCAGAAGGTCTGAAAGCCCTTTTAAACATTGTCCTTGCTGGGTTCCAGAGGATCTGCAAGCCCTTTTTAAACATCGTCCTCGCTGTGTCCCAGAGGGTCTGCAAACCCTATTGTCCTCGCTGTGTCCCAGAAGGTCTGCAAGCCCTTTTAAACATTGTCCTTGCTGTGTTCCAGAGGATCTGCAAGCCCTTTTTAAACATTGTCCTCGCTGTAGACCAGAGGGTCTGTGAGCCCTATTGTCCTTGCTGTGTTCCAGAGGGAAAAATAAAAAAAAAACCCCCCCAAGATCCGCGAAACAAAACACCAACAATTCACCCCCCCACACACCACGGGGGCAAGCCTTCCCGGTCTGCAAACCCTATTGTCCTCGCTGTGTCTCAGAAGGTCTGCAAGCCCTTTTAAACATTGTCCTTGCTGTGTTCCAGAGGATCTGCAAGCCCTTTTTAAACATTGTCCTCGCTGTAGACCAGAGGGTCTGCAAACCCTATTGTCCTCGCTGTGTCTCAGAAGGTCTGCAAGCCCTTTTAAACATTGTCCTTGCTGTGTCCCAGAGGGTCTGCAAACCCTATTGTCCTCGCTGTGTCTCAGAAGGTCTGCAAGCCCTTTTAAACATTGTCCTTGCTGTGTCCCAGAGGATCTGTGAACCCTTTTTGTCTCACCAGCCTCACTGTAACCTGACATCTCATAGTGCTGCACCATGATGCAGTCAATAGCCCATTAGTAAATACAGAATGCATAATTCATTAAATATCCTTTAGATACATATTGCAGCCTCTGATTACCAGTCATATCTTTTTGAGAAGTCGCTCCTTAATTACATTTTCAAGAAACCTGTCCTTTGAGCTTCCATCAGTAACCCATCTGGCAAGCTTTGTCTCTTACTTGTGGAGGGAGGGGGGGGTTAAACAGAATAAAAGGCTGAGTGATGGAGAGGTGATCCGCCAAGAGAGGAATAGGAAATATGTTTGTGACACTGGATGACTGACTTGACCGCACACACTGGAGGCCTGACTTGACCACACCCATTGGATGAGTGACTTGACCACACCCACTGGAGGCCCGACTTGACCACACCCACCAGTGGGGTTAGGATTAGGGCTATATCATACAAAGTACATTGCCACTATGCATAATAACATTGTAATTGTGTGTAAGTACACATGCATTTACTCAGCAACTACTACTGTATATAAATAAACAGCAACTAGAGACACTTAATGTAAAGTGTTAACCATCTTGTCACTCTGTTGATATTGCCAGTGCTTCAACTTGATGCTGTTATTATTATTATTATTATTATTATTATTATTATTATTATTTTATTTTAAATTCAGATCATATTCTGTAGATACATTGCAGGCAGCCCTTCAGATCATGTTCTGTGGATACGTGGCAGGCAGCCCTTCAGTTCATGCTCTATAGATATATGGCAGGCAGCCCTTCAGTTCATGTTCTGTGAATACGTGGCAGGCAGCCCTTCAGTTCATGCTCTATAGATATATGGCAGGCAGCCCTTCAGTTCATGTTCTGTGAATAGGTGGCAGGCAGCCCTTCAGTTCATGTTCTGTGGATATATGGCAGGCAGCCCTTCAGTTCATGTTTTGTAGATACGTGGCAGGCAGCCCTTCAGTTCATGTTCTGTGGATACGTGGCAGGCAGCCCTTCAGTTCATGTTCTGTAGATACGTGGCAGGCAGCCCTTCAGTTCATGTTCTGTAGATACGTGGCAGGCAGCCCTTCAGTTCATGTTCTGTAGATACGTGGCAGGCAGCCCTTCAGCTCATGTTCTGTGAATAGGTGGCAGGCAGCCCTTCAGTTCATGTTCTGTGGATATATGGCAGGCAGCCCTTCAGTTCATGTTTTGTAGATACGTGGCAGGCAGCCCTTCAGCTCATGTTCTGTGGATACGTGGCAGGCAGCCCTTCAGTTCATGTTCTGTAGATACTTGGCAGGCAGCCCTTCAGTTCATGTTCTGTGGATGCGTGGCAGGCAGCCCTTCAGTTCATGTTCTGTGGATACGTGACAGGCAGCCCTTCAGCTCATGTTCTGTAGATATATGGCAGGCAGCCCTTCAGTTCATGTTCTGTGAATACGTGGCAGGCAGCCCTTCAGTTCATGCTCTATAGATATATGGCAGGCAGCCCTTCAGTTCATGTTCTGTGAATAGGTGGCAGGCAGCCCTTCAGTTCATGTTCTGTGGATATATGGCAGGCAGCCCTTCAGTTCATGTTTTGTAGATACGTGGCAGGCAGCCCTTCAGCTCATGTTCTGTGGATACGTGGCAGGCAGCCCTTCAGTTCATGTTCTGTAGATACTTGGCAGGCAGCCCTTCAGTTCATGTTCTGTGGATGCGTGGCAGGCAGCCCTTCAGTTCATGTTCTGTGGATACGTGGCAGGCAGCCCTTCAGCTCATGTTCTGTGGATACGTGGCAGGCAGCCCTTCAGTTCATGTTCTGTAGATACTTGGCAGGCAGCCCTTCAGTTCATGTTCTGTGGATGCGTGGCAGGCAGCCCTTCAGTTCATGTTCTGTAGATATATGGCAGGCAGCCCTTCAGCTCATGTTCTGTGGATACGTGGCAGGCAGCCCTTCAGTTCATGTTCTGTAGATACCTGGCAGGCAGCCCTTCAGCTCATGTTCTGTGGATGCGTGGCAGGCAGCCCTTCAGTTCATGTTCTGTAGATACTTGGCAGGCAGCCCTTCAGTTCATGTTCTGTGGATACGTGGCAGGCAGCCCTTCAGCTCATTTTCTGTGGATACGTGGTAGGCAGCCCTTCAGTTCATGTTCTGTGGATACGTGGCAGGCAGCCCTTCAGTTCATGTTCTGTGGCTACATGACAGGCAGCCCTTCAGCTCATGTTTTGTGGATACGTGGCAGGCAGCCCTTCAGTTCATGTTCTGTGGATACGTGACAGGCAGCCCTTCAGTTCATGTTCTGTGGATATGTGACAGGCAGCCCCTCAGTTCATGTTTTGTGGATACGTGGCAGGCAGCCCTTCAGTTCATGTTCTGTAGATACCTGGCAGGCAGCCCCTCAGTTCATGTTCTGTGGATACGTGGAAGGCAGCCCTTCAGCTCATGTTCTGTGGATGCGTGGCAGGCAGCCCTTCAGTTCATGTTCTGTAGATATATGGCAGGCAGCCCTTCAGTTCATGTTCTGTGAATACGTGGCAGGCAGCCCTTCAGTTCATGTTCTGTGGATATATGGCAGGCAGCCCTTCTGTTCAACAGCCAGCTTTTACCAGTGCCTGATTTAAGTCATTGCAATGTTTAAAATTAAGTTAGATTTTTTTTACTTTACGATTCCAGCCAAAATATGTTTTCAATAAAAAAATAGACACTGTTATATAAAGCCCAGATATACAGTACATCCTGGAAGCCTAATTAATATAATATCATAGAGCTATTACTTTACCAATCAAAAGAAATAGTCAGACTTTTTAGATGACTCATCCTAACCAGTGTACCTGGCCACGGTACATTTGCTGAGTAATCGTGCTGTTTCTCCCCATGCTTTTCCCATGGTTATACTGTGCATTGTTTCCATGGTTTGCCATGTTTTTAAATATGCTTTGCTGTGCCTCTCTGTGCTTTTCAATTCTTAACTACACTTTACCATGCTTTCACTGTGCATTATTACACTTTGCTATGCTTTTACTATGGGACACTTTTATTATAAAAGGTAAAGACACATTGCACTAACGTCAACCTTACTATAACACACAGAGCTGGCATCTCTTTTGGTGTTGCTGTATTGCATGGTGTGCTGTACTGTACAGTGTGTGTGAGAGAGGTGGCATCTCTTTTGGTGCTGCTGTATTGCATGGTATACTGTACTGTACAGTGTGTGAGAGAGGTGGCATCTCTTTTGGTGTTGCTGTATTGCATGGTGTGCTGTACTGTACAGTGTGTGTGAGAGAGGTGGCATCTCTTTTGGTGCTGTTGTATTGCATGGTGTACTGTACTGTACAGTGTGTGTGAGAGAGAGGTGGCATCTCTTTTGGTGCTGCTGTATTGCATGGTGTGCTGTACTGTACAGTGTATGTGAGAGAGGTGGCATCTCTTTTGGTGCTGCTGTATTGCATGGTGTACTGTATTGTACAGTATGTGTGAGAGAGCTGGCATCTCTTGGTGCTGCTGTATGGCATGGTGTACTGTACTGTACTGTACTGTATGTGGGAACAAGGTGGCTGAAGTTTCTGGTCCAGCACAGCAGGAGATGCAGTTCCTTTAGGGCACTTTTAGGGCGAGTTCCTCAGTGATATTGGCATTGCTGTGTCGAGTTCCTCAGTGATAATGGCATTGCTGTGGAGAGTTCCTCAGTGATAATGACATTGCTGTGTCGAGTTCCTCAGTGATAATGGCATTGCTGTGGAGAGCTCCTCAGTGATAATGACATTGCTGTGGAGAGTTCCTCAGTGATAATGGTATTGCTGTGGCGATTTCCTCAGTGATATTGGCATTGCTGTGTCGAGTTCCTCAGTGATATTGGCATTGCTGTGGCGAGTTCCTCTGTGATAATAGCATTGCTGTGGAGAGTTCCTCAGTGATAATGGTATTGCTGTGGCGAGTTCCTCAGTGATATTGGCATTGCTGTGTCGAGTTCCTCAGTGATATTGGCATTGCTGTGGCGAGTTCCTCTGTGATAATGCCATTGCTGTGGAGAGTTCCTCAGTGATAATGGCATTGCTGTGGAGAGTTCCTCTGTGATAATACCATTGCTGTGGAGAGTTCCTCAGTGATAATGGCATTGTTGTGACGAGTTCCTCAGTGATATTGGCATTGCTGTGGCGAGTTCCTCAGTGATAATGGCTTTGCTGTGTCGAGTTCCTCAGTGATAATGGCATTGTTGTGTCGAGTTCCTCAGTGATAATGGCATTGCTGTGTCGAGTTCCTCAGTGATAATGGCTTTGCTGTGGTGAGTTCCTCAGTGATATTGGCATTGCTGTGTCAAGTTCCTCAGTGATAATGGCTTTGCTGTGGCGAGTTCCTCAGTGATAATGAGCTCGGCCTCCACTCTCGGGCATTATTGACTCAAGAGTTCCATCATTGCCTTGTAACACACCACTGCAATGCAATTATACTACTTCACATTGTTGAAAACTGAATGGCATATGTTTCAGATATTTATTTTTTAAAATTATGATATAGGTATTATCCAAATGCTGTATTGGTCTACTTCACTTAATTCCTTACATCACATGTTCTGTGTTTAACCAGAATATGCTTTACCATGCTTTCACAATGCTTTATTACACTTTGTTATACTTTTACTAACTTCTATAAAGAAAGTTGCAGCTAGGTCGTGACCAACTTCAGTCATGACCTGCCGAGTCTTTAACTTCTTTTGTAATTCTTGGGTTCTCAAAACCTTACTTTATCATGCAATTGAAACTCAGAATTTAAGCAAAACATGATGCCTTCCTGGCAGCACCAGAGACCTGTACAGTGCGTGCCAGTGTTGGTAGCCCCCTGCCTCTGCTGTTTCCATGAGTAAGCATTGCCTGGCTCATCAGTCCAGTACATCTCAGAAGTCACATGGTCTCCGGGCGACTTGCCCACATTCCCTGCCTTAGTCTCTGGGCTTCAAACTGTTTAACTGCTTCAGGGGGGTGGAGGAAGGGGTGGTTCAATACGTTGTCTTTTCCATGAAACCATTTGCTTTTTCATGTGCTGGACCTAAATGGCACATTAAGATTAATCCAAGTATTTTTTCGTATATATATATATATATATATATATATATAATATATATTATACACACACACACACACACACACACACACACACACACACACACACACACACACACACACACACACACACACAATACATGGAATAGTTTGGGACCACATAAGAATGCATTTCGGCTTCTTCTCATTGTAAAAATCACTGTTTCATTCAAAATGAAGGTAAAAGCAAGTAGTGGTGCTGACACTGAAAGAAGGTTGTACAGTTAGACAGACTGCAATGATATTGAATATCTCACTCAGCACTGTCAGTAGGATATCAATGGAAACTGATTCCTTGCTTAGATAGCCCTGCTCTGTACATTGTGTTGATATACAGCTTCCATCTCAAATTACAGCTGTGGTGAGGGAAGAATGGTAGTTTATGAAACAGGGTGGAGACTGGCTATGCGAAAGAGCTGGGCTCGTCTGCATTCGGGGCTATAGAGCTTTTAACCTCATTTCATCTCACTGACAGGGTACACAATCCATAATGACAGAGCAATTACATTGCATTACTTTCCATGGGACTATCTCGGTGTGCCGCACTGGCATCCTGCTTGCATCTGGGGTACCTCTTCCTCTGTGTTTCTGTGCTGTGAAAGCATGTGCACTTTTACAGTGCTGTCCAGTCCACGTGTCTCTTCTGCACACAGCTCTCACTGAAACATGCACATGTCAAACCCTACAACTGAAGGGGTGATGGGCAAGTTTGGTTTTCAGGAAGGAGAAGTTGTGTGATCAGTGCCATGGTGACATGGCATGACTTGTACTTGAGTCAGGTCTGACAAACACCCAGTGACTTATGGAACAGGACGAGGGGCTAGACACGAACCGGCGACCATGCACACCACCCACGTGCAAAGGTGGGGAGCCACCTGAAGTGTTTTACGGCTCTGTGCGCTCTTACAGGTTCTGGGCTCCAGGCTGTAGCCTCCTCTCTCCCTCTCTTGTAGTGAGCTACAGGCTGTGTGAGCCCAGAGAAATGGCATACTTTTTCTCTTACTTAGCGCTCTAGTTCTAAATCTGGCGCTCGGTTCACTCTTCCAGTAAGGCAGGACATGGTCCTCAGCAGATTCCTCAGCTGGCTGTGACTCACCGCATCTCTGGGGGCTGACGATGTGGAGGGGAGGGGTCCTAACTTCTTCTAAACTGCATAGGCACTGAGGAAACTCCACATACAGCAGCGCTGCTATGAAATTCAGGAGCAGAGCCAGACACCTATGTTTATAGAGACTGTGAAAAACCAAATGAGCCTCTGTGTCAGTGTGTGTGTGTGTGTGTGTGTGTGTGCAGTGTTAACAGGCAGGATAATATCTTTATTGCCACAGGGTGCTGACGGTATCACTCTTCAGGGTAGCCTTTCATTACTCTCAGTAAACTAATAGTGGTCGACACTCTACTCTATCACTGTGTTATATCTCTGTCCTGCTGAATGCTGCTAGGCATGCCACTCTTCACTGCTGGTCTTGAATCTTGTCAAGGAGAACAGGCCACATACTGTACTCTATCTCTTCCTTCTCAGGCTTGATATACTGTTGCTTGCTTTCATGTATTAGTCTGATGGACAGCACACTTCAAACCCTGTCATAGGCTCTCTGTTCCTCCAGTAATGTGAAAGGAAGCTTGTATAAACTCCAGCCTCCAGTGATGCAATGGAATTGAGGACAGGTAATAAAGAGATGTTGTATGTGTGTGTGTTCAAACCCCTGGCAATCAATATATAACTGCAGGTCTCCCATACTACTCTATTTTAACAGAAATGCAGCGCTGTTACTGTTCTGTAGATATCACTTTCCTTTGGTACACGTGTCCTTTGGTGTTATAACATGGTACAATAAAGCCTTGCTTATCCAAAACCTCAACATCAAAACACCTAAACTGCCCCTGGTAACCTGTGGAGTTGTGTACTGTGCTCTTCTGCCCTGCTGTCATAGAAATGCACGCTTGCAACCTCAATCTCTGGTATTTACAGAACAGTGCAGTACTGTTGTATATTTACAGGCAAAGCAGCTAAATGATCTCTTTCTAGGGTGTTTCATGACTGTGAAAGGCATGTAACAATGTCACAGTTATAATTCGCTTATCTGAATTATCTACTGGTTTTACTGTTTTACTGTATTACAGTAGAGACCATGGTCTGGATTTTCCACTTGCCCTTATTCAGCTGTGTTGTATAGGCCTCTTCATTTAGGTTAGGTATGTCAGTTTAAGGGACATATTGTAGGAGTAAAAGAAACATATAAAGCAGTGGTTATTAGAGTGCTGTTTAGCAGCTTTACTAATGTAAACTAGTCCTGCATTATCATTACAGTACAGTGGAATACAGGGTCCAGTGCCATTCCACCCACTCTGGAAATCAGGACTCAGGACTCCAGACATCTCCATCCTTCACACTCCTAATCCCAGCCTCATACAGCAGCTGCCTCTGGCATCACTGAGCTATAGAAACAGGGTCCAGTGCCGTTCCAACCACTCTGGATCTCAGGACTCAGGACTCCAGACATCTCCATCCTTCACACTCCTAATCCCAACCTCATACAGCAGCTGCCTCTGGCATCACTGAGCTATAGAAACAGGGTCCAGTGCCATTCCACCCACTCTGGATCTCAGGACTCAGGACTCCAGACATCTCCATCCTTCACACTCCTAATCCCAGCCTCATACAGCAGCTGCCTCTGGCATCACTGAGCTATAGAAACAGGGTCCAGTGCCATTCCACCCACTCTGGAAATCAGGACTCAGGACTCCAGACATCTCCATCCTTCACACTCCTAATCCCAACCTCATACAGCAGCTGCCTCTGGCATCACTGAGCTATAGAAACAGGGTCCAGTGCCATTCCACCCACTCTGGAAATCAGGACTCAGGACTCCAGACATCTCCATCCTTCACACTCCTAATCCCAGCCTCATACAGCAGCTGCCTCTGGCATCACTGAGCTATAGAAATAGGGTCCAGTGCCATTCCACCCACTCTGGAAATCAGGACTCAGGACTCCAGACATCTCCATCCTTCACACTCCTAATCCCAACCTCATACAGCAGCTGCCTCTGGCATCACTGAGCTATAGAAACAGGGTCCAGTGCCATTCCACCCACTCTGGAAATCAGGACTCAGGACTCCAGACATCTCCATCCTTCACACTCCTAATCCCAACCTCATACAGCAGCTGCCTCTGGCATCACTGAGCTATAGAAACAGGGTCCAGTGCCATTCCACCCACTCTGGAAATCAGGACTCAGGACTCCAGACATCTCCATCCTTCACACTCCTAATCCCAACCTCATACAGCAGCTGCCTCTGGCATCACCGAGCTATAGAAACAGGGTCCAGTGCCATTCAACCCACTCTGGAAATCAGGACTCAGGACTCCAGACATCTCCATCCTTCACACACCTAATCCCAACCTTATACAGCAGCTGCCTCTGGCATCACTGAGCTATAGAAACAGGGTCCAGTGCCATTCCAACCACTCTGGAAATCAAGACTCAGGACTCCAGACATCTCCATCCTTCACACTCCTAATCCCAGCCTCATACAGCAGCTGCCTCTGGCATCACTGAGCTATAGAAACAGGGTCCAGTGCCTTTCCACCCACTCTGGAAATCAGGACTCAGGACTCCAGAAATCTCCATCCTTCACACTCCTAATCCCAACCTCATACAGCAGCTGCCTCTGGCATCACTGAGCTATAGAAACAGGGTCCAGTGCCTTTCCACCCACTCTGGAAATCAGGACTCAGGACTCCAGAAATCTCCATCCTTCACACTCCTAATCCCAACCTCATACAGCAGCTGCCTCTGGCATCACTGAGCTATAGAAACAGGGTCCAGTGCCATTCCACCCACTCTGGAAATCAAGACTCAGGACTCCAGACATCTCCATCCTTCACACTCCTAATCCCAACCTCATACAGCAGCTGCCTCTGGCATCACTGAGCTATAGAAACAGGGTCCAGTGCCATTCCAACCACTCTGGATCTCAGGACTCAGGACTCCAGACATCTCCATCCTTCACACTCCTAATCCCAGCCTCATACAGCAGCTGCCTCTGGCATCACTGAGCTATAGAAACAGGGTCCAGTGCCATTCCACCCACTCTGGAAATCAGGACTCAGGACTCCAGACATCTCCATCCTTCACACTCCTAATCCCAACCTCATACAGCAGCTGCCTCTGGCATCACTGAGCTATAGAAACACACCAACAATGAGGGAGCCGTTTGGAATGGGAGGCGTGTTTCTAAAGCGCTCTGTCTCATGTCTGGTTAATGAGTGCCTGTGTGTGGGGATGAGTCTGAGGATAATGACAAGGATGCCCTATAGATGCACACGTCACACTGCTCGTGAACAATCACAATGACAAAAACGTTTAGTATTAATAATTAGCAAACTGGTTAAGTTAATCACATACAGGCCTGCTGGAGTGCTGGCAACAATACTTTGGAATGTGTCTGAATACCACTGAAATGCCATTTTTGCAGCACACGCTCCTCCACATCAAACAGAGAATCTTTTCATTCTTCACAATTTTTTTTTATACTTAATTCAGATTAAACAATACATTTTCAATACAATGATATAGACGTGTTGTGTTCACACGGGTTTGACTACATGATTTTGAGAGCTGCTCTTGATTATGTGATCTGTATTGTGATTTTGAAAGCTGGTCTTGATAATGTGATCTGTGTTGTGATCTAACGTGGTCTGCATTGTGATTTTGAAAGCTGATCTTGTTAACATGATCCGTGCTGGAATTTTGAGAGCTGATCTAATGTGATCTGTATTGTGATTTTGAAAGCTGATCTTGATAATATGATCTGTGTTTTGATTTTGAAAGCTGATCTATCATGATCAGCATTGTGATTTTGAAAGCTGATCTTGATAACGTGATCTGTATTGTGATTTTGAGAGCTGATCTAATGGGATGTGTATTGTGATTTTGAAAGCTGATAAGCCAGGGAGATGTGTTGCCCCCTGGGGAAGCGTTGCCCTGAGCCAATAAAATTAAATTACATGGGAGCTGTGCTTCCTAGAAAGTGTGGTGCTGGCGAGACCTCAGCAACTATCAGCTCTCTGTGGTTAGACCTCAGGTTGTGTGTGAAGCGACTCCCACAAGCACCCTCGCAGAGTGCTTGTCATTGTGTGTGTAACCACTGTGCAGGGCAGCCCTGCCAGCTAACCGCAGGCTGAATGAAGACAAAGTGTCTTTCCAGGCTAGGAGTTGGAGTTGAATTTCCTCTTTTCTCTCTTTCACAAACAGGACACAATGTAATTATGCCACATACTAGCTTGATATTGCATCTTGTATTTGATTTTACTCTATAGATGACCGTACTCAGGTATTTGATTTTACTCTATAGGTAACTGTGCTCAGGTATTTGATTTTACTCTATAGGTAACCGTGCTCAGGTATTTGATTTTACTCTATAGGTAACTGTGCTCAGGTATTTGATTTTACTCTATAGGTAACTGTGCTCAGGTATTTGATTTTACTCTATAGGTAACCATGCTCAGGTATTTGATTTTACTCTATAGGTAACTGTGCTCAGGTATTTGATTTTACTCTATAGGTAACTGTGCTCAGGTATTTGATTTTACTCTATAGGTAACCATGCTCAGGTATTTGATTTTACTCTATAGGTAACTGTGCTCAGGTATTTGATTTTACTCTATAGGTAACCGTGCTCAGGTATTTGATTTAATTCTATAGGTAACCATGCTCAGGTATTTGATTTTACTCTATAGGTAACCATGCTCAGGTATTTGATTTTACTCTATAGGTAACTGTGCTCAGGTATTTGATTTTACTCTATAGGTAACTGTGCTCAGGTATTTGATTTTACTCTATAGGTAACTGTGCTCAGGTATTTGATTTTACTCTATAGGTAACCGTGCCTAGGTATTTGATTTTACTCTATAGGTAACCGTGCTCAGGTATTTGATTTTACTCTATAGGTAACTGTGCTCAGGTATTTGATTTTACTCTATAGGTAACCATGCTCAGGTATTTGATTTTACTCTATAGGTAACCGTGCTCAGGTATTTGATTTTACTCTATAGGTAACTGTGCTCAGGTATTTGATTTTACTCTATAAGTAACCGTGCTCAGGTTTTTTTTGTAATTGCTCTTATTTGAAATCCTTCTCATCCATTTATCATACTTACTATGTGTTCTTGCTAGACTTCACTCATATATGCAAATATTTACTATACGTTTGAACTGCTCTTAGTCAAACTCGCTTATAACTTACTTATAATTTACTGTATTCTTTATTTTGCTCTTACTTGAATATGATCTTATTGTGCTTTCATATCTGCTCTTATCTGTATTATGATATTCTGTAATGTGATATTTTATAATGTCATAGCTTGTAATGTGATGTTTTATAATGCAATGCTTCGTACTGTGATACTTGTAACAATTGTAAGTCGCCCTGGATAAGGGAGTCTGCTCATAAGTAAATTACAAGAAGAAGATGAAGAGACATCCAACCAGTACTGCTCAGGCTGGCCAGCTCAGGTGGTACTGGCTGGATTTGTTTTGTTTTCCAGTGAAGGGAGGACAGCACTGTTTGAAAGTGTGTTCAAGTCTATTGCCTTTGATGTTTATTGTTTTAATTACTGTCATACTGTATGCATTCCCCCTGGTCCAGTGACTGGGAACACAATGGGGATCATGTTTATTCAAAGCACGCTGAGGTATCCTTATGAAGGTTTACCAAAGTATTTCTGCATTTTCCCCATGATTATACTATGCATTTATCATAGCTTACCCTGGTTTGCCATGTTTATTAATATGCTTTACCATACCCCGTTATTTTTTACAATGCTTAACCATGCGTTACCATGCTTTCACTATACTTTAATACACTTTGCTATGCTTTCACCAAGACAACTGAAAGCTGCAAAGGGGACAGTTTGATAACCAGGAAAGGAAAATAGATTTTTATTCTTCATTCTCAGATGTGAATTACTAGTGAGAAGTGCTCAGTTTTGCACGCAGCTGTTCTCCGGATGCTACACTTTTGGACAGACTCTCAGCGTGTCTGTGGTTTCAGATTCATTTCCAGTAAACAGCATGAGAGGGGAGTCCTGTGGGGAGAACACTACTGCTCACACGACCGCATCTCAGGGAAAGTAGTTAAAACACACACGCACACACAATACACCCACAACAGCTAGACACATGCCTCTGTATACAAACCTTTCATTGAGAAATGTTTGTCAGTGTATTTCATGTTATAACCCTTTACTGTGGGATATCATGGCAAAGCAAGGCGCAGTAAAGCCGAGATAAAGCACAGAGAAGGCTACCATGCACAGACAACTGTAAAGCTTTGTAATCACCATGGTTGACCAAGACATGAGACTTCCAACCATAACACGTATAATAATCTGCGGCAAGCTTGTCTAAAAGATTTCCTTTCAGTACTACTGGCACTGTATCTGTGCTGTATCTATGAATGGTGTTTAACGTTACAGTTGCATTTTGTTGGAGAACATTGGCTTTCTACTTTGTGTGGAGTTGCTTAGTGTTTGGCCTTAATAGAAAGCTGAAGGCTAAGGAATGGAGAAAAAAGTGTGCAGTGAACTAAGAGAATAGAAAAGCCCCAGGTGTCTGTCAGTTCAGCAGCTTTGTGTGCTGATGCAGCTTCCTTCATGCCTGAGGCTCAAACAGTCCAGTGCCATGTGCTGCACAACAGCTTTGATTGTCACAATTGTGGACTAACCCCAGCTAGCTGTTGCTGTGGTGACAGAAGTATGGAGAGTGTTTCCTCTTGACTGGGCCTCAGTGACATGACTGTATCTCTCTGGGGGGAAGGCCTGCTGTGGCTGGAGGGGACGAGGGGGCCACACTCTGTTCAATCAAGCAAGGGCGCTGTCAGTTAGGGCCTGGAGGGGGGTCTGCTTGGAGTGGTTACTACACATGGACCATGTTTTCATCCACCTCCAGGAGTAAAAAGGTTGAGTTCTGAACATCGCTCCATATTCCATAATCTAGCTGAATCTAATCTGTTAATTGTATTGGTGTGTGAAGGAAATGGCAACCTGAAATTCATACCATACCGAATCTGGGGAGATTCAGACTGCAGCCTGATGTTCTAGGCTGTCTAATTGGATAACTTTAGATCGTGTTTTCTCTATACAGATGTTAACTCTGACTTAAGAATTTGAACCCAGCAGGGTAGTTTAAAAACTAGAGGAATGCAATAATGGGAAGAAGTAATGCAATGTCCAAAAACTACCGCTGTGTTCAGTCCTGCCTGCCCTTAATCTTTCATTTCCAGTTGGGTGAACCTGTTGGCATGACTTTCTGATCGCAGGCTCTTTCCTTCCTTTTGTCCATTTGAAGTGAGTGCAGTGCTCTGCTGTGATGCTGATAACACAGCAGCAGCAACAGGAGCAGCAAGCTGATTTACATAACTTCCAGGACTGGCTCAGATAGAGGGGCTCATTGTTTTCTATGAGAACAGCAGTGAGGGTGTGGAGGAAGCTCTGCTTGATAACAGAGAACGTTGTTGTTGTTGTTGTCAGGACAGTGTCCACTGTGAGGCTCTAATCAGTCCAGTCCAGAGCAGAGCCTCTGCCCGCAATCCAACAGACAGCTGTGCAGGAGGGGGAGCAGGGGGTTTGTTTATTTAGTTGTTAGCTCTGCTACTTTTGCTCACTGGGAATATGTGCCCGTGAGTTTTACATTTAGTAAAATGATAATAATAATAATAATAATAATAATAATAATAATAATAATAATAATAATAATAATAATAATAATAATAATAATTGGTCATCTTAACAATTTATCAGTGTCCTTTTATCAGTTATTTAACTTCCCTCTCCTGATGTCTCTCTCTCTCTCTCTCTCTCTCCCTCTCCCTCTCTCTCTCTCTCTCTCTCTCTCTCTCTCTCTCTCTCTCTTTTTTTTTAATTATGGAAAATTCCCTTACGCAAGAGTTCCCCACAACCACTTAGGAGAACAGAAGTTCCCATGATGAGGCCAACTGTCTCTTTAGACCCAGGAAGAGTGACAAACTCCCAGCCGCTGGAAGACAAAGGCCAAGCCCTGCCCTTCCACACTGCCAGGACTCACACGGCTCTCCATACATAGAGTATGTGAATCTATCTCCTCATGTCTCTTAACACTGTGGATATGGAGAGTGGGAGAAGACTTGCTGAATGCAGTTCAAACCTGGCCACTGGTAAATGGTGCCCCCCTCCCCTTGATTCCTGGAGCAGAAGGAATAATAACTCTGTGAAGCAGTACTCGTCTCCCAGGAGCTGAACTCACACCCAGGCTAGAGGACATGTGAGTGTGTGTGTGTGTGTGCGTGTGTGTTTGTGTGTGTGTGTGTGCTTTCTGGAGGACATGTGAGTGTGTGTGTGTGCTTTCTGCAGGACATGTGAGAGAGTGTGTGTGAGTGTACGCTTTCTGCAGGACATGTGTGAGTGTGTGTGTGTGTGTGTGTGTGTGTGTGTGTGTGTGTGTGTGTGTGTGTGTGCTCTTTCTGCAGGACATGTGATAGAGTGTGTGTGTGTGTGAGTGTACGCTTTCTGCAGGACATGTGTGTGTGTGTGTGTGTGTGTGTGTGTGTGTGTGTGTGTGTGTGTGTTCTTTCTGCAGGACATGTGATAGAGTGTGTGTGTGTGTGTGTGAGTGTACGCTTTCTGCAGGACATGTGTGAGTGTGTGTGTGTGTGTGTGTGTGTGTGTGTGTGTGTGTGTGTGTGCTCTTTCTGTGGACATGTGTGAGTGTGTGTGTGTGTGTGTGTGTGTGTGTTCTTTCTGCAGGACATGTGATAGAGTGTGTGTGTGTGTGTGTGTGTGTGTGTGTTTCTGCAGGACATGTGTGTGTGTGTGTGTGTGTGTGTGTGTGTGTCCTGTAATGTGTTCCTGAGCCCAAAGGCGTGTCCTCAGGACTGGGCCGGGGTAGCTCACTTAAGAGCAGGTGACTATGGTTCAGAATCTGCACATCCCACAATAATTCAATTCTTCTTCTTCTTCTTCTTCTTCTTCTTCTTCTTCTTCTTCTTCTTCTTCTTCTTCTTATTTGTAGTACTAGTCATAGTAGTAGTATTACCAGCAGTTTTAAATCACGCAGTGCAACACAACATGTATACAGTGGTGTCACTTTGAACTTGCTTGCTGTCTTTATGAAGTAAAGGTTAGTAAAATTCTGACTCTGATAGTGATTATTATTCATCAATGGTCTGACTCTGATTTCATGCTAATCTGAGATGTCTTGCATCTCTTAGGTCTAACAGTTGCTGGGCCAGTCGACCTGGTTCTGGGCAGAGTTGCCTGAATCAGTTCAGGTTAGGCGCTGTGACTGGAACTTTATAAATAAGCTCTAATTTTGAAACGTACGTCTGCATCACCTGTAGTCAATGCGGATTGCCTGTGGGCAGACCTGCTTCAGTGTTTCCATGAGGCGTTCTCAGGCAGATTCTACTCATTTTATTTTCGCTCCTAATTTATTCATTTATTTCTAATATAAAGAAGCTCCCATGAAAAGGTGTCATTTACAACGACTGACTCAGGTATTAAGTACAAAACGAAAGTATTCCTGTGTTTAATGGAATAGAGAAGTGACATTTACAACAGAGAACTGAGAGAAGAAACCAGGTGACTGATATCAGCATTCTGAGAATTCACAAGGACTTCAGTACAAGCACACAGCATACACAGGCCTGGGCACTCAGCAGTGGAGCTCTATTCCAGGTGGGAACACTTTACATGAAGTGTCTCTAATTACTGTGGATCTACAGAAGAGTAACTTAGTACATGCATGTGTGCTTACACATCATTACAATGTAGTTGATGTGTAAATCTTGTTGCACAATAGAGTTGTAAGTACACAACAGAGTTAGGGTTAGGGTCAGGGTCAGGTGTAGCGTTAGCTTTAGAGTTAGGTTTAGGGTTAGGGTCAGGGTTAGGTTGGAGTGTAAAAGCTGCCGAAGCAGGTCAGAAGCAGAGTCAGTTACTTCCACCTACTTGGAAGCAGATCAGTCTGAGAACTGACTCTACTTGACTTCTCTGAAGCCACTGGAACACAGAGGGATGGAATAAGGAGATGTGAAACACAGAAGTCATGAATTGATCATTTCCTGTTCATGTTGGTGTCAGTGCTTTAGTAAGATGCAAACACACAAACATACAGTCAGTTTGCTGCCCTAGCTGAACAGTTTGCACAACAACATTACCAGAACTGGGAACACAATGGATATGCACAGTGCCCCTGATGGTATCATGCTGGTACTGCAGTGAGTTGCAGTGCGTATTGGCTCATTGTAAAAAAAGACCATATTGCAAACTCAGTCTCAAACCCTGTTCTGCACAGTAAAGGAGGGTGTTCCCTTCCCCAGTGTGTTTACAGTAACAAACAGCAAGCTAAATGTTCCAGTAAGAGCATGAGCCCTCAGTGGTGTCAGTTCCTGTGTAGAGGTCCAGGAGTCGAGGATGTTTGCTGCTGTTCTGTTCTTGTTCTGTTCTGTGCAGCCGAGCGTTCTTTGTGGCCAGCAGCATGGGATCACAAAGCTGCTACATTTTTAAAGTGCTTAAGCTTTTTTTGATGTTACATATAGATACATAGACGCATATGTATAGCTGGAGAGCACCCTAATGTCTATTATTGAAATGTTTTTAAAGATGACCCTTCACGTGCAGCCCTGCCAGATATAAACCAGGTTCTTCCAGTTCTCTGTGGGGTGTTATTTCTTTAAATAGTTTTTAATAAACAAACTTCTTCTTTCATTTCTTTTTTTTTTGGTTCCATGTCCTTAGAAACTGACCATTTGGGGTTTTCACCTGGGAAATGTTACCAACTTCCTCATTTTACCAGCAGATTGAGATCTCTCTCTCTCTCTCTCTCTCTCTCTCTCTCTCTCTCTCTCTCTCTCTCTCTCTCTATATATATATATATATATATACATATACGGTATATATACACACATGTATGTTCATTGGCAATATCTAATATGACATCGGTCTGAGGTACAGTATTAAAAATGGCCTTCCATTCCCAATGATTCAGATCATATTGTGCTAACATTTCAGTTCTTTTCTAATACCTGAGAAGGCTGCACAACAAGCACCTATTGTTTAAAACAGTGTTTTTAACGCTCTAATAACTACTATTAAAACTGGGAAGACTGCATCTCCACAATTCTATTACCCAAGAAAATGGTCTTGCAATTACAGCGAATAGAAGAAACTCTGTTTGGAAGCCATTTGCAAGTAGTGGGTATGTACCCAAGAAGAACCATAAGACAGTGGGTCAGGTAATAATACATATAAATGGGCTGGAGTTGAATCATCCTGAGTATGCACAGCACTTTAAAGTTGCAGTCCTCTTTTTTTTCTTTTTTTCTATGAATTGGCATCTCAGCCCTCTGAATTGAATGGAAAGGCAGGATGCGAATCGCAAAGCTTACGGTTCAACTCAATGTTACCACTCAACTGAAGAGCGAGCTCTTTCGTCACTCAATGGAGATTCATTGCTTTCTTGTGACTTTACATTGCAAATGCTGTTTGCAAAATACCCCCCTCTATAAGTATAAAAAATCCTTTGAAATGTATTCTGTAAAGAAATACTGTAGCAAACAATAGTGTAACAGACCATAACATTACACCTTGTAACAAATTATTATTATTTTTTTGTTCCTGGGTAGTAAGTGTTATTTCCTAATTGCTTATGCCTCAAAAGTATAGAAAATGGCTATTATTCCCCACAAACTTTGCTTTTGTGACCAGGACAGTGATATTTCACAATATCACTATTTCCAATGGGAAAACGGGCAAATGTGTGTCTTTTCGTTCACATAAAGTCAGAAAAAACAACATATGAATCCAAATTAACATGTATTTATACTAAAGTAATACAAAAATGACTACAAAATACAGTATAATAGTAAATCTCGAAAACTACTCACTTCTAAATCTTTTGTAGTCATTTTTGTATTACTTTAGTATAAATACATGTTAATTTGGATTCATATGTTGTTTTTTTCTGACTTTATGTGAACGAAAAGACACATTTGCCCGTTTTCCCATTGGAAATAGTGATATTCTGAAATATCACTGTCCTGGTCACAAAAGCAAAGTTTGTGGGGAATAATAGCCATTTTCTATACTTTTGAGGCATAAGCAATTAGGAAATAACACTTACTACCCAGGAACAAAAATTGTGTTACATAGTGTTATCATTTATAGTACTCTGACAGCGCCTATTCCCAGGGCAAATCCTCTCATAGACATGAGAACAGCTGTAGAAATGAACCAGAAATACTAATTAGGAGTCTTAATAAACATAGGCATCGGCTCTTCTGTTACATTTCCACAAGACAGTCCATGTGATGCATTGCACTACTTTATATCCTTTGACGCTCATTTCTACAGTATTTATGTGAATTAGCAAGACTGAGCACTGAGCACAGGAACAGCAGCTCCACGTATTCTGATTACAAGAGGAGTCACAAACAGTAAGTGTTGGGAGAGTTGTGTTGTGTGGGGCTTACATTTCTCTTATCTCTCTTCCCTGAAGTGACTCTCTCTGAGATGTGGCCATTGATAAAGGCGCATGTGTTTCTGAGAATACAGACGCATATCTCCTTCCACCAGAGCAAAGGAGCTGTTGTGCAAACAGGAACGAGGGGCCCTTGTGGTGGGCTAGATTGGGAGGGCCTGGGCCCCCCCTGGCTCTTCACACTGTTATCAGAGTTTGTCCACAGCAGAGCGCAGGCCAGCACTGGGGCAGACTGTCTGGGGAGCCCCCTCTATCACACTGCACTTTGCACTTCCTGAGCTAGTTTCACTTGTAAGAAAAAGAGAAGCTGCACAAGAAGCTGCAAGAGGTCAGACCTGACGACAGCTACAGTCCAGAGAGCATACAAGTGGGGGAAGTGTCCCTCATGATGGAGCTGAAAGGCTCCTTTGACACCACTCTCTCTGTTACCAAAGCACCACTGACAAAGCACAAGTCCCAAGTTTCATCAACTGGAATGCTGGTCCCACTATTTGCTGAGGATGATGTTTTCATTTTCCTTTATTCCTTTTTCTTGCCCACTCGTAACAGGTGTTCAAGTGCAGCGATAAACTTTTTTTTTTTCTGGACTAGAAAAATAAATCCAAAGCTTTAACCTCATAGCACCAGAACTTCTTGGCAGGTGGAGGCAGCAAACAGTGAGCTGCAAGACCCCAGCAGTGTCAGTATGGGTCACAGAGGGACCTGGAGCGGTCTCCTGTCATTGCTGTCTCCTGTCATTGCTGTCTCCTCTCATTGCTGTCTCCTATCATTGCTGTCTACTATCATTGCTCTCTCCTATCATTGCTGTCTCCTGTTATTGCTGTCTCCTATCATTGCTGTCTCCTGTTATTGCTGTCTCCTATCATTGCTGTCTCTTCTCATTGCTGTCTCCTGTCATTGCTGTCTCCTCTCATTGCTGTCTCCTGTTATTGCTGTCTCCTATCATTGCTGTCTCTTGTTATTGCTCTCTCCTATCATTGCTGTCTCCTCTCATTGCTGTCTCCAATCATTGCTGTCTCCTGTCATTGCTGTCTCCTGTCATTGCTGTCTCCTATCATTGCTGTCTCCTATCATTGCTGTCTCCTATCATTGCTGTCTCCTGTTATTGCTGTCTCCTATCATTGCTGTCTCCTATCATTGCTGTCTCCTATCATTGCTGTCTCCTATCATTGCTGTCTCCTGTTATTGCTGTCTCCTATCATTGCTGTCTCCTATCATTACAGTCTCCTATCATTACAGTTTCCTATCATTGTTGCTTTCAAAGCCTGATGTGAGCACCGTTGTTCTCAGTGATGCCAGTGCATTCAGAATCTCTTTTCCCATCAGTCTGGGGCAGGGATTGCACAATTAGTTTTCTCACCAGGGTTTTCAAACACTGTTTTCATTGCTTTGTTGCTTTGTGGAATCTTGGAGGACAGACTGATGGATTTTCCCCCCTGTTTAGTCATAACAAGTAATATTGTGAAAAAGATGCTGCAGTCATTGTCAGGAATTGCTCGAAGTCAGGCCAACAGTAAACTGTTTTTGTTTGAAATAAAGTGCTGCCCTTGCTCTTTTGTGTGTGTGTGTGTGTGTGTGTGTGTGTGTGTGTGGGGGGGGGGGGGGGGGGTGGGGGGGGGGGCGAACATCAGCATGGAAACAGGAGCCTTGGCAGATCCCATTTCCAGTTAGTAAAGCACACCATCCACGCTGCCAGCTCGCTGAGGCCTGCTATCCCTGACACCGGGCTGTGAGTGCTGTGTTATCTTGGTGCCTGTCTGGCTTTCATAGAAATGGCTTTAACCTTGCAGCTGATGACTGCATCCACATGTCCCATATAAAGAGAGTTTTGTTTTGCCCCTCCCCATGCATGAAGGGGTAAATGAACAGCTCTCAATTGAACATGTTTTTCCACAGCTAAACCCTATAGATGAATCCAGCCACATGGTCAGCTCTGAAGGGTGGGATACACCTGTAATAATATACAAAAGGAGAGCATGGTGACAATACTGTATATACTTCAAATATATACATGTGCTATGCAAGTCTTGCAACACAGGCATTTCTTCTTTCATGGTGCTTAGTAAAAGGATAAACAGGCTATAACAATACTGGCCAATGTTATTTAACCTTTCACCTCAGATATCTTCCAGTACTCTTCCAGGTTCTTCAGTGACAGAGTGTTAACATGGGGACACTATTCCTTTGTCTTAACATATTTCAATGATCAAGACTGTTTGGAAGACACAGCGAGACATGCAAATCTCTTCAATCTAACTACATTGAAATAAATACAACTATTAGCTTTGCCTTTGTTTATGTACATATGACAAGATCTGCTCCCAAAGAAGACCCATATTTATCAGAACAAGTTAGTCATGTGATCAGTCACAGACATCAGAAGGATACGTTGGTGAATGATGTTACATATATCAATATAGGCAAGCATGGGTGGGGATTAGGCACGGGATGAGGCCAGGGTTGTAACAACGTTAAACCTGAAAACAAATCTGCTTTGATCGTGTTGGGAAGGTGAAATCTCCTGAGATGTGTCCTCTATCTGGGCATGTGAATCTGCTTTAATTGTGTTGGGAAGGTGAAATCTCCTGAGATGTGTCCTCTATCTGGGCATGTGAATCTGCTTTGATTGTGTTGGGAAGGTGAAATCTCCTGAGATGTGTCCTCTATCTGGGCATGTGAATCTGCTTTGATTGTGTTGGGAAGGTGAAATCTCCTGAGATGTGTCCTCTATCTGGGCATGTGAATCTGCTTTGATCGCGTTGGGAAGGTGAAATCTCCTGAGATGTGTCCTCTATCTGGGCATGTGAATCTGCTTTGATCGCGTTGGGAAGGTGAAATCTCCTGAGATGTGTCCTCTATCTGGACATGTGAATCTGCTTTGATTGTGTTGGGAAGGTGAAATCTCCTGAGATGTGTCCTCTATCTGGGCATGCAAATCTACTTTGATCGCGTTGGGAAGGTGAAATCTCCAGAGATTATGTAGCTGCTGTGTTTAATAAAGATAGGTTAAATACACTGCAAGGACTAAGGACTGTGCTGCTGTATTGTACTACTCACTATAAATTCTCTTACTCTATACATTTGCTGTGATAAATTGTTGTAGTGAATTATAACCTTGAAAAGAAATGCCACTGCAAAAATGTTGACTACATGGCTCATTTGACATGTAGAGTTTCAGCATCTCCTGCTTTGTGATCAGCTGTTTCAGTTTATTCCTATGCATTCTAAACCCCCTTCTATGAGTTCTGAAAATGAGCTGTACTCATAAGGTTAAGAACTGATGCATTTCCCTTTGATCTAATCCAGAATTGGAATGTGTTATCTTGTGAAATAGGAGATAAGAAACCACAGACACTTCAAATACCATCAGTGCACAGTATGAGCTTTGAACCTGCATTAAACTCTTATCATGTAATGACAGGGGTGTTCAGCTCAGGTTCTTCTCTTTCTTCAATAACAGCCCTGCAGAAGCAGGGACACTGACTGTCTTACAGAGGATCCCTAAACGGGGATCAGCATGAACCCCAGGAGCCACGAGGGGTTCTGGAATCTGATGCTTTATACTGTTAAGAATGGGATTATAGAAACGCGTCTATGTATCACTGTTGGTTTCCAATATGGAACATTGACAGTAAATATTTGTATTACTTATTATTCTTTATAGAGCCTTTAGGAAGTAAGAGTTACATAGAAAGCTTGAGGAAGCCATATGTTCCAATACAGAACCCCCAGTAACCACAGTAGTGTGACAGGTCTATGTATTATAGAAACACATTTCATCTGCATTTAACAGCATGTCCATTGGGTAAAAATCACACACATGTTGAAACAGTGACCAGTAACTCATCATCATCATCATTGTCATCTGCTATGTTTAGAGTTATTCATGTTTGTTACTATGGCAAAGTGGCTTGCAGTGCGCAGATGTAGAGGTGATGCAGTGCTCAACCAACTACAGCAAGCAGTGTTCATGGTCCAAACAGTTACTTCAATTTGTTTTTATGGTTTGGCACCGTTAAATAATAATGCTAGCAATTACACAGCAATTACACAGCAATTACACAGTGTAATTGCACAGCCCAACAATACAGGGTTTCAGACCCGAAATAGGAATACACAAAGAAGTGTATTATTCAACAAAGAAATGAAAATTATTTTAACAGCTGACTGTAAAAATTTCGAAACAGTTAGTGTGCGCTGTGCAGAATACACGCATGTTTGAGAATCGTAGCGGCATTGAAAATAAAAACAGTGACCAGCATTCTTTCGACCATAGCATCCATTGCCTTTTCTGAACGTAGTACTGCTACGGTTTTCTCTGAAACACAGACCAATACTGTCCCACAATCCTCCAGTGACCTTTTGATGCAGGACAAGAACTTCAGAGGTTGGCTGTTTGGAAAAAGCACTGAAATGTGTTTTTCTTGGCCAGGCACCAGGTCTGTTTCCCCTTTGTTTAGATTTCAAAGCATGAAGCAATTAAAAGCCGATCTGCAGAGGATGACAGACTGTTTGCTTGCTGCTGGAGAGTACATTGAACAGTGAGCTGCTTTACTGAAAAGAAGCTGCTGTTGCTTTAAAAATGCAGGGAAAGCCACAGAAAACCCCAAGCTTAAATTCTGGCATTTTTGTTCCAGATACTTACAGGGGCTTTACTGCAGGTGCATGCCTGCTGTACACACACACAGAACATGCAGTCTTCAGGCAGCACTCAGGGCTCAAGATACTCTTCTATGGTCTTCCCACATGCTGGCTCTCCCGAGGGGAGTGTCAAAATGCTCTTATTGAGTCCTTGTCGGGGCTTAGTGGTGGAGTGGCTCCTAATCCCACACTCAGAGGATCGGAGTGGATCCACTCAACCTCAATTGCCGACACAAGCACTTTGTTTTGTCTGCAGGGATCAAGACTTCTTATCACTTTGTAAGGCTGGAGGTCAGAGGGGTCTGATTGTTCGTTCATGAGCCACTTCAGCGGAGCACTGATCAGTGGGGGCGGAGCGTTCCTCTGTTAGGGGAGAGCTCTGCAGGTCTGTGGTTGCTTAGGCTTTCCTTTGTGTGGGACAGTTTGGTTTAGTAGCTTCTTTGACAGCTTTGACTCTTGTTGCTTTTCTTGTACATTTCTGTCTGCCTGCCTGTCTGCCTGCCTGCCTGCCTGCCTGCCTGCCTGCCTGCCTGCCTGCCTGCCTGCCTGCCTGCCTGTCTGTCTGTCTGTCTGTCTGCCTGCCTGCCTGTCTGCCTGCCTGCCTGCCTGTCTGTCTGTCTGTCTGTCTGTCTGTCTGTCTGCCTGCCTGCCTGTCTGTCTGTCTGTCTGTCTGTCTGTCTGTCTGTCTGTCTGCCTGCCTGCCTGCCTGCCTGCCTGCCTGCCTGTCTGTCTGTCTGTCTGTCTGTCTGTCTGTCTGTCTGTCTGCCTGCCTGCCTGCCTGTCTGTCTGTCTGTCTGTCTGTCTGTCTGCATTAGAAGAGCCCATTAATAACTGTTTTACAGAAGATCAAATAATAACCCCAGTAAATATTGTACAACGAACTATGAGTAATCAATAATATCGATAAAGAAATAAAGAAACTACGGCCAAACAACACAGTGCTTTGCCCTGCTTATTGAATGCACTTATAGACCAACTAGACTTCACAGCTGTGTTTCATGCAGCTCAAGCAGATTCATCAAAACGAATGTGGAATAATGTGACCATTTCTCTTGTGTTAAACACAAACAAGATGCTGCATTTTTACAGAACAAATTATCTTTGTCATGCAATACTGAAGCATTGCCTTCTGTACAGTGTTTAGTGTGCCAGTGACTGATAGAGTTCCATGTCCAAATGCACACTTCCCTGTGCCTCGCTACTTCACTCTTATAGCAGTACTTCTATTGCCCAAAAGGTGGCAGAGTAGTCACAGTTCCTGGTCAGCACTCTGGATATTCTGGCTGCTTGAAAAACAGCCCATCATCAGTACAAGTGTACTGCATTATACAGTGTAGTAAGCATAGCAGTATGAAACAGCCCATCTACAGTACAAGTGTACTGCATTATACAGTGTAGTAAGTATAGCAGTATGAAACAGCTCATCTACAGTACAAGTGTACTGCATTATACAGTGTAGTAAGCATAGCAGTATGAAACAGCCCATCTATAGTACAAGTGTACTGCATTATACAGTGTAGTAAGCATAGCAGTATGAAACAGCCCATCTACAGTACAAGTGTACTGCATTATACAGTGTAGTAAGCATAGCAGTATGAAACAGCTCATCTACAGTACAAGTGTACTGCATTATACAGTGTAGTAAGCATAGCAGTATGAAACAGCCCATCTATAGTACAAGTGTACTGCATTATACAGTGTAGTAAGCATAGCAGTATGAAACAGCTCATCTATAGTACAAGTGAACTGCATTATACAGTGTAGTAAGCATAGCAGTATGAAACAGCTCATCTACAGTACAAGTGAACTGCATTATACAGTGTAGTAAGCATAGCAGTATGAAACAGCTCATCTACAGTACAAGTGTACTGCATTATACAGTGTAGTAAGTATAGCACTATGAAACAGCTCATCTACAGTACAAGTGTACTGCATTATACAGTGTAGTAAGCATAGCAGTATGAAACAGCTCATCTACAGTACAAGTGTACTGCATTATACAGTAGGGTAAGCACAGTGAAAGCACAGTACAGCACAGACAAGTGTAATAAATTACACACTGTCACACAGGGACCCTGACAATCATGTATAAAATAAAGAAACTACAGTACATGTACTCAGAACAATAACTGAACTGTTCTTTACTTAGCTGTTAAACTGGTAAAAATAAACAAAATGAAATTCTTTAAATTTCCTTGTTAAAGATAGGACACTAATATAACTGAAAACATACATATACTGACACACTATAAATGCTGTCCAGAAAAAAGGCAAACACAGGCACGCAAGCATACATATATACGATACATGTACAATAGTCTCCTCCTAAGAGAACACTTCACCTAAGGGAATACCCTTGTGGTGAAACTGATTTTTCCCATTGTAAATGCTCCGGCTAAAGGAACAGGAACTTTGCTTAAAAGAACACCTTCTTGGCACCACTAGTGATTTGTTCACAATGGATATAGTGCTGTTATGTAACCTGGTACCTCATTATCATCAAACTAAACTGAAAATGGTTAATTCAATCTTTTCAAACATGTCATCGCGAATATCTTGAGGCACACTGATTAGTTTATTGAATCTTTCCTGAACCACCGTCATATCATTGCCTTGTTTTGTATTCTAATTTTTACGAGTGCACCTCATCGTTACAAAATAGCACGTAGACAAACGGCAAAATGTGCCGCGGTTTCTGTTGCTACACAAAGTTGCTAATTGCTTGAGCTCTTGAAAGAAACCTGAATCAGATACAAGTCGCTGAGCAATCTGGTGTTTCCTGTTGCTTCACCATTCTGTAAAATAATGTGCATTTCTTGAAATTGCTGCTGCATTTTTTAACATGTGTAGGGGTGCTGTGTCATTTAGTTTGATAGTTGACGTTAGTTTGTCTGTTACTTTATTATTATAGATTATTAACATACACACGCCCATGGTAAATGGTTCTTAAGGGGAATTGTTTTTCAAGGGGAAATGTAATCCCCTTGGCTGAGTGGTTTATCATGGATAATGCACTGTACCAAATGTTTCAGTATCCAATGAAAATAGTATTTCCATCTTTATTAAACTCCAGAGTAATGTCATCTGTGTGTAGAAGGAAGTTACTGCTCCTCTGTGGGTGTTGGCTAGATCTTATTTACATGACGTGAGTAACTTCTTTACAGTTGTTAGGATGTGCTGATCTTTGCTTTATGGGAATTTGAATCAGCTACTGTTCCATTCACACCTGAAATGAATGTATTTTCCAGTTTAATTTGGAGTAACGTCAAAGGATGGAGAAAACTCCTGCAACTGCCTACACAGGACCACACTTTAAGGGAAATCTAGGGAAATCTAGGGTATCGCCACAGCTATCCCAGTTGTTACAGCACCACACAAAAATAATTATATTTAAAGCACAGGGCACACACTTTATTAAAGATCAACAAAATAAAAGCTCTTAAACAAAGAAACAAAAGTCAGCTAACAGCAGCTTCTTACTTCAAATGACCTTTATCACAAAGTCTGGGTAGCACACACTAGCACAGGGCAGCTACAGACCTCATCTACACTTTGCAGGGGAAATGACTGATTCTTAATTATTCATTTCACTGCTAATCAAAGGCCAGAGTTTCCTCCATTCCAGCCACATTCTCACATATTACACCCAAAAAAAGCACATTTCAATATGAAAATAAAGGTACTCCCGTTATTGAATGAATCTGGTGGAATAATTAGGTGCATTTAGATAGTGGAATGTGGGAGTGAAAGCAAGGTGCCAGTACAAAATAAATAAACCACAAAAACAAACGCTATTTACATGTGAGGGGCTATCACCCAGTCACAATTACATATAAAACAACAGAACGAGAGAAACACAATGCAGGTGCAGATAAATGTAGACAATTAGCTTGGAGAAAAATATAGTTTTAGGGCACTTTTACTTTTGTACTGGTGTCAAAGCAAATCATACAGCTACATGCCAGCCAGTGGCAAAAAAACAAGATGACATTAATACGTGTTGCAGAGCACAGTAAAGAGGAAGGATTCCTAAAAGAGGGAAGTGGTCTCTGCATGGAACAGGTGTGAGGTCCTCGTGCAGTCAGGCTTCATCTGCGTTGCGGGAAGATCAAGAAACCACCAACAGGAAAGCCATCGGACTCACACGTTTCATTAAAGCTCAGTGAGACAGGCCAGGTGTGGCAAGGGTTCAGCAGGAATCCTGAGTAATGAAATGTAACGATCCCCTTGAATTAAAAAAAAGTCAAATTAAAACAAAAGATTGAGTGCAGATTGGCTGTGATTTACAACAAGCTGAGTGATCTATTCAGCTGCTACAGACAGCGACGGATCTGAGAAACACCTCTGTCAGGATCATTTAAACAGGGCCCTGCTGCACTGTGTGTCAGGGACACACAGATCTTATTATTTATTCATTGTTGTTGCTTTTATACACAATTCAATTTATAAAACTGTACTGCGATGGCAGTTTCAAATGTCTTTACATTAAAGATGTTTTAAATGACTGGAACTGTACTGCAACTGCAACTTCAAACACAATGCAGCTATTGGAGATAAGTCACAATTAAAATACACGAGCATACAGACTCAGCACACACACAAGCTCTATTTGTATATTTAGTAAGAGGGTAGTCTCAGTGTCTCTTTCCAGCTTTGTTCATCAGCAGAACAAATAACTGCTTTCTGCTGGGTAATAACTGCACCACTTGTTCACCTGTCTTTTAATTTGTTTGGGATTTTGAATGTGACACCAAGGTGTGCTTGACTAAATGGTTAATGTCTTTATCAGGTGAGACCCCCAGCAGAGTTCTCAAGGTGTGATTAGTGGCTATTTATTATTTTTTTTGGCATCTTCTGAAAAGATGCACCCACGCAGTGTTTAGGAATGCAGACACTGACTCACTTTCAGACAGCACCTCATGTTGAGTCTAGGAGTCTCTTTTTTGTGCCTGTGTATTTTTTTTGTAATATGTGGCCAATGGAAAATGAACTGCTTTCTCTCCAGATTACCTGGGTGATTGCAGTAGAAAAGAGTGCTGTGTTTTATATCTAAAGCAACAGAAGGACCTATTGTTTTGTTGCTGCTGCGCTGAATATACTTTGCATGACAGATCTTGATAAGATGACCACAGTGAAAAGAGGAAGTTGGCTCTGTTCTAAATAACTGAAAGTGGTGAGGCGGTGCTGTTCCTGGGATAGGGAAAGGCTGACACCTTTAGAGTTCACATGCTAAATACAAGATCTGAAAACAAGCAGCAAACGCTATAGCACAGTTTAAATTATTGACAAGTGTCTGATCGTTCACTATATTAGGACAATACATTGCTGTTCTGCTTTCACAGAAAGGAACAGACAAAGATCAGTGTGGGAATGTGTTTTCTGGAGCGACGACAAGCTTGGAAGATAGAAAAGGCATAAAAACTGATGTAAAGCATAGAATGGCTGTATTTTAAAAGCGTTTACTTTACAGTGTTTACAGTCTTTAATTAACTCCATTTTTTTGAGGATAAAAAAGCTGCTGATTTTATAAAACAGCGCTCTTATTCATAGCTTTATATACACGTTATCGCTGTCTGCTTCTCGTCTTACATCATTTACATGGGATTCTCTCCTTTCCAAAAGTAGGAGTTCATTAAAGACTGGAGTAAAAAGATTTCCAAGACAAGAAAAGATGTTCCACACTGAGGGTTTGAAAAGCTGATGCGAAGGGGATTTTCCTCTCATTCGAAGTTCTGCAATTTATAGCCGTGGTACATTTCTGTTTTTGTTTTCTTTCAAGTTTTGTAACGGTTTTTATTTTTCCTTTGACAAAAACAAAAGGAGATTACTTTATATTTGAATAAAAGAAGCATTGTGTCCCTTTATGCTGCTTAGTTTAGAATTTCATTTACATATTCTAATGCTGTATTTTACTAAACAAACATTCAAATCCACTGCAAGTTTAGATGAATAATAACCCATTATATCCACTGCAGCCTGGCTTTGTCCTGGAAAGACTCACTACACCAGCTCCTCTTTCCTGAATAAATGAACTGCTCTTTAGGATCCACAGACATGCAAATGTATCAACTGAGGTGAGGCCAGACTGTAATCAAACTGCCCCCCATCTCCCCCTCAGATGGGGGCACCCCAATAAAAGTGGACCACAGTAACACATAGCAAAGTACAATGAAGCAAAGAAGTGAAAGCATGGTAAAGCAAAGGTAAGCATGGCAAGCAGGTACAATGCCCATGCCAGACCCTGGTCAAATATGGTGCATGCATATAATAAGCATGGGAAAAGCATGGGACAAATGCAGAAGTGCTATGCAAATGAACCACAGTATATGTAAACTACTTTGCAGTAAGGCTGTGTATTGCACTCTTACTGATAACTCAACAGCCATCAAGTACAGAAATCACACCCAGGACAAACACACCTGACTGCTACAATGAGAAATGTGCTCAGAGAGTACAGTAGTATCATAGATTAAATGCAATCCAATTTGATTTTTGTTTTTCTTCTCCTGAATGCTAACGAACCATGCTGGCAAAGCGAGCGAGCATAGGTGGGCTGAATGGCCTTTTCTTGTTCTAGAATCTCTTGTGTTCTTTTGTTCTATTATCCTTCAGAGGAGATGACATCCCTGGTGACTGGAAGTTATTCCACATTCTTGAAATCAGTCTAATACCTTGTTTTGCTTAGCTTATGATATATAGCTATTAAATACCGCTTATCCAGTTTTATAAACGTCCTTCAATTTCTGTTTTGCGATTTTTAATTTACAGCCGTGGCAATGTACAGTATGTCACTGACATGCTTGTTTATAACTGTCAATACAAATGATATTGAAAAACAATTGCTACTATTATCTGGGACAATAATGGAAGTCAATATGTGTTGACTGCTGCCGTCTTTCCCCCTCCTGGGGGGGGGGTTGCTTGTCAGAGCATGGTGAAGGTATGGAATGGGATACCTAGCCATGGGGCTGATGCAGAGATCCTTTAAGAAGTTTAAGATGTTCTTAAATTAGATTTTTAAGACATGAATTCTGTACAGGTAAGGGATAATCTCAAAACAAAAGTAATGGTGTTGCAAAGATTTAAAAATAAATAGTTATCCCTTTAGAAAAAACCTTTAAAAAATGTACTGCAAAGGCTACACTGCAGGAAATGCTCATTTCACCTCGCCCGGGTTGCTTTAGTTCCACCTCACGAGTTTCTGAGTGTTTGAGGTTGTGTGTGCCCTTGATCTTGCTCGATGCTCCTCTCTCACTGTTTGCCCGCACACTTGATCAGAGCCTGATAGGTTTACCTCATTCAAATGGGCTGTGCTCTGGCTCAGCGTGTTTCTGAGGAAAAACCACAGAGAGCTCCCCAATCAAGCGCACCTAGTCTGGCCACTCTGTCGAACAGGGCTGCCTGTGGTGGTGGTGGCTAGCCACAGTGTGGGATACAAACACACATGCTTTACATCTCACATCAATCAGGACCCGACACTCACACAATTACAAAACACTAACCAATGCAACCACACTGCCCTACTCAACACAACTATGATAACACACACATGCACACAGACATACACACACACACACACACACGTGCACACACACACACACACACCACTAACCAACACAACCACACTGACCTACCCAACACAACTACGATAACACACACACACACAAGACTTTCCAGGGTCAAAGGTGGTTCAACTTTTCACAAGTCAAAGGACTTAATGACATGGGAGTTATGAATGAACCAACCACTCACAATTCATCTGTTTCCATGCTTGGTGGAGTCCAGGTCTAAACGGAGGAGCTGGTTGTTCAGGGAGGCACTTTGGAAGTTCACTCTTCATCATGTTAAAAGGAGGAGATGGTTGTTCAGGGAATCACTTTGGAAGTTCACTCTTCATCATGTTAAAAGGAGGAGATGCTTGTTCAGGGAGGCACTTTGGAAGTTCTCTCTTCATCATGTTAAAAGGAGGAGCTGGTTGTTCAGGGAATCACTTTGGAAGTTCTCTCTTCATCATGTTAAAAGGAGGAGCTGGTTGTTCAGGGAGGCACTTTGGAAGTTCTCTCTTCATCATGTTAAAAGGAGGAGCTGGTTGTTCAGGGAGGCACTTTGGAAGTTCTCTCTTCATCATGTTAAAAGGAGGAGCTGGTTGTTCAGGGAGGCACTTTGGAAGTTCTCTCTTCATCATGTTAAAAGGAGGAGCTGGTTGTTCAGGGAGTCACTTTGGAAGTTCTCTCTTCATCATGTTAAAAGGAGGAGCTGGTTGTTCAGGGAGGCACTTTGGAAGTTCTCTCTTCATCATGTTAAAAGGAGGAGCTGGTTGTTCAGGGAATCACTTTGGAAGTTCTCTCTTCATCATGTTAAAAGGAGGAGCTGGTTGTTCAGGGAGGCACTTTGGAAGTTCTCTCTTCATCATGTTAAAAGGAGGAGCTGGTTGTTCAGGGAGGCACTTTGGAAGTTCTCTCTTCATCATGTTAAAAGGAGGAGCTGGTTGTTCAGGGAGGCACTTTGGAAGTTCTCTCTTCATCATGTTAAAAGGAGGAGCTGGTTGTTCAGGGAGGCACTTTGGAAGTTCACTCTTCATCATGTTAAAAGGAGGAGCTGGTTGTTCAGGGAGGCACTTTGGAAGTTCTCTCTTCATCATGTTAAAAGGAGGAGCTGGTTGTTCAGGGAGGCACTTTGGAAGTTCACTCTTCATCATGTTAAAAGGAGGAGCTGGTTGTTCAGGGAGGCACTTTGGAAGTTCTCTCTTCATCATGTTAAAAGGAGGAGCTGGTTGTTCAGGGAGGCACTTTGGAAGTTCTCTCTTCATCATGTTAAAAGGAGGAGCTGGTTGTTCAGGGAGTCACTTTGGAAGTTCTCTCTTCATCATGTTAAAAGGAGGAGCTGGTTGTTCAGGGAGTCACTTTGGAAGTTCTCTCTTCATCATGTTAAAAGGAGGAGCTGGTTGTTCAGGGAGACACTTTGGAAGTTCACTCTTCATCATGTTAAAAGGAGGAGCTGGTTGTTCAGGGAGGCACTTTGGAAGTTCTCTCTTCATCATGTTAAAAGGAGGAGCTGGTTGTTCAGGGAGGCACTTTGGAAGTTCTCTCTTCATCATGTTAAAAGGAGGAGCTGGTTGTTCAAGGAGGCACTTTGGAAGTTCACTCTTCATCATGTTAAAAGGAGGAGCTGGTTGTTCAGGGAATCACTTTGGAAGTTCTCTCTTCATCATGTTAAAAGGAGGAGCTGGTTGTTCAGGGAGGCACTTTGTAAAGGAAGTTCTCTCTTCATCGTGTCTGGCTTTAGCCTGTGCCGTTGTCTGAGTTACAGTATCTCGCCAACTACTTATAGAATGCTCTAAGAGTAAACCAATGAGATATAAAAACACTGGTTTAAAAAGTGTCTAAAATTGCCTATAGAGACATCAATTGCCTCCTCTCCAGTTCAGGTGTGCTTCCATCCCCCAGGGGCCCCCCTGCCATGCCACAACATAGCCCAGCGCTCCCTGTAACCTCTCTGAGATGGGGAATGGTGAAGTCTGCAGCTTGATGTGTGTGGGAGGGTTAGAAGCTGTGACAACCTATGCAGATCTGACAAATAATACCACTGCAAAAGTGTAGACAACCCAACACTCAGCAAGCAGGTGGAATATCATAAAAGAGCTGTGCTAGACCTGCGAGAACAGCCCTGTCTGTGTCTCAGAGAGCACTGGGAAAAGTGAGCTGTCTAGCTAGGTCTCCAGTGAGACTCCACAGTAAAGCATTCATATCACACTAAGGAGGTGAACCACCTCACTTGCCATGTATATTGCTATGAGGGATAGCAGGTTAGATTTTAGTTAGCTGGATATAAAATTGGTAAGTTTGTAAGTTTCTGAGTTATCTGTTCTTCTGTATCTTTAAGGAACAGCAAACCTAGACAACTTACAGTAAACATCTGCTGAGTTTAATGTTTCATGTTCAATTAATTGAGTACATCCTGAACTACTGTAACAAAACAAACAGCTAAATCTTAACCCACACTTTTTCCTCTTATTTTTGTTCCCCTAACTAAAACAGTTGCAAATAACCCATTCTGAGCTATGTGTTTACTTTTAACTGTCACTCTAGACCATTAGACCGTTATGAATTCAGTTTCTCTCTGCTTTCCCTGGTGAAAAAGAGCGTCAGGAGAGAACGGCAGAGATGCGTTGATGGTTTCATCACTTTCAGCTTTGCATTTGATCAAATATAAAGAGCATTATTTGTTTGGTGTAGTGTAGTGACGCTTCTTGGTAAAATATCAGCGGCATTGTTCACATGGAAACTTTATCTCACATAAAGCGAGTTAGATAAGCTGTTTAAGATAAGATCTTAAGAATGGGTAGACTCTAGCTCTCTACAAGCTTTAGTTTAAATGAATGGCCTGTTTATTGGATACTCCTCATTGAGCATTCCGTCCAGCTAATTCACTTGGGGTCAAAGGGCACTACCTTTTAACCTGGAAGGTGAGGTGGGCTCTCTCTGCAGCACAGCTCAGTTCATGGGCAATCCCAAGTAACCTGAGCATGGGAAGGATAAGGTCTGAACCTGGCATTGAATGCTGGATCCATACCTGTAAGGTGCTTCCAAACTTATCACACCTCTGCTTTGGGGTGCCAATACCATTGCTGAAAATAAATGCCCAGTAGATGACTAACTGAATAACGAACAAAGTTTAAATTACATTTGCAATAAGAATAGTAGATTTAAACAAAACGGTAAAGCGTATCCTGTCATTTCTTTGAGGGTTTTTAGTGAGGCATAAATCACGATAGCGCTAGCTCAAGTAATTTAACAATGTACAGAACAAACCCTGAAAATGTTTTCATTGTTGCGGCGATTTCTTTTTTTTTTTAATTAACATTATATAGTAACTGTTATATGAATTAAATGGCAACTTCTGCATGAATTAAATAATAACTTTTGTGTGTGGCTGTGTGCATATGATAATAGGGCTTAACAAAAGATGATTAGTGGGGGAATTAAAGTGTTTAACAAGTCTAACTTCTCCAGCCCTAAGAATCCTGGAATCTTCCTTGTGTGCTAGTCACAGAGTGGCAGCAGTACCTGCTCTGTCTTATTAACTGATATGAGACCACACTGAGTCAAGTCACTGGAGTCGTTTTTTATTGGCGCAGCAAGAGGGATGTCAGCAACATGCTGTTTCACAATCTTCATGTTTTTTAGGTGAAACAGTACAAGCAACATCATATAATGAAGGCAATAGAAACACATGTATGTATGTATTTTTTTAAACTAGCACTGGAAGCCACTTGTATCTAAGGTTTGACATGTCAACATGGCTTATCCCATTAAGTGAAACTCTAGGTAACCAGCCTGTAACCCTCATGTTCAGATTAATTGAAGCCTGCAGGTGTTTGACACTGACCCTTGGTGGCTTAGCGATCCTGGAGCAAAGCGGTCTGAGGGGCTACAGCAGGCAGGCTGACACTAATCCTCTGCAAGCAGTCTGACCGTTTCACCGCATGATAAAACAGGAGCGCAGTTCACACCTGGCCACTCTGATAAAGAGACCTCTCAGAGCGTCCCGGGATAATAGAGACATTGTGCTGATACAGTGTGCACAGCACTGCTGAAGCCAGTGATTCAGCCCGCAGGCCGGCGAGTGGGACAGTGAGTGTGTGAGCGAGTGTGTGGAGGTATTGTAGCAGAGCAGCTTTGATGTGGTTGAATCCCCACAGCTGGGTTGAGCTTCGCTGCAAACAACGGTTTAAAGGGAGGTGTCTGAGATGCACATTTAAAGCACTGCAATTCATCAGTGTTTCTTCTTTACTCCTGTCTTTCATTCCTGGTACTGAACAAGCTGTCTTCTGGTACTGACTCACTGGTTGGCATAAAGGGGATCCTTATTAAACTGAGGCTTTGGCCAGCTGGATTTCATCTCACAACATCACCCCTGATTACTACTTTGTTTATATCAAGCATTGTTGGTGCATAACATTTTTATTTTTAAGTTTTAAACTGCAATTGTAATGAATTATTCCCCCTCCTACATTTAGCAATATATTGCTCAGACAATCCATGGTGTTAAGGAGTAAATTTGAGTGTGCGCTTGCTGGCTGAGGTCACATGTACAATAAGCACAGTGTGCAGCAATGATTTAGACCTAGGAGTTTTGGTCGACTCAGAAATGTCTTCATCTACACAATGTGGGGAAGCTATAAAAAAGGCCAACAAGATGCTCGGAAGTAATGTTAAAACTGTACAATGCATTAGTAAGACCTAATCTTGAATACTGTGTTCAGTTCTGGTCACCTCGCTGCAAAAAGGATATTGTTGCTCTAGAAAGAGTGCAAAGAAGAGCGACCACAATTATTCCGGGTTTAAAATGCATGTCATATGCAGACAGGCTAAAATAATTGAATCTATTCAGTCTTGAACAAAGAAGACTACATGGCGACCTAATTCAAGCATTCAAAATTCTAAAAGGTATTGACAGTGTCGACCCAAGGGACTTTTTTTTGACCTGAAAAAAGAAACAAGGACCAGGGGTCACAAATGGAGATTAGACAAAGGGACATTCAGAACAGAAAATAGGAGGCACTTTTTTACACAGAGAATTGTGAGGGTCTGGAATCAACTCCCCAGTAATGTTGTTGAAGCTGACACCCTGGGATCCTTCAAGAAGCTGCTTGATGAGATTCTGGGATCAATAAGCTACTAACAACCAAACGAGCAAGATGGGCCGTTTGTAAACTTTCTTATGTTCTTATGTTCTTCTTATAGAATTCAACTTGGAAAATGTTACGATGCATATTTAAGAGATGATCTTGCTAAATGAGTAACTTGGGAATTCATATAGATCTTTAGGTAGCTGTCTATTGTAACGGCAGCTGCTGTCATCTTACACGTCATATATTGTGAAGTTCTTGCTCATGAAAGGAGAGGGCAGCAGCCAGGTTCCCTGCACAGTTCCTCGGCCATGGTTTTGTGATGGAGACCGATGTCCACAGGGGATCCTCTTGGAAACCAGCAGCATAGAAACCAGGACCAGAGGACAGCGCTAGAAATGAAGTGGAGATAGACACCGGACAGAGGGGAGGAGACATTTCTTCACACAACGAGTAGCAAGGAGATGGAATGGAATACCTAGTCATGATGTTGAGGCTGAATCACTGGGATCCTTTACTACCCAACTTGACAAAGTTCTGAGATCAATCAGCTACTAGGAACCAGGCGAGCTTAGGTGGGCCGAATGGCCTCCTCTCGTTCACACACTTTCTTCTATTCTTTTGAGTCATGCCTCCCCTACTATTCCACCCGGACCTCTACTAGAGAAAAGTAAAAGAGGGTGTAAAGTGTTTTTATTTTTAAGTACTGATGCTAACTAACTAAGTTCACTTTAGCTCAGCTTTAACAAACAGCCTAGTATCAGACTCCACGGGAGAATATCGTGATGAGATACATAATATAGGGCAGTGCAGAGAGTGAAACAACACAGATGCCCTCTGTAGTACTGCTACCTAATAAAGTACTGTAAAACAGGACTGTACTAATGGACTTTATTGTACATTGCATGTACCACACAGTAGGGTTCTAAACTATCATGTGTGGTACCACATATGCTTTTAAAATGAGTAAAACACTAATTTGGAGAGCACAAATGTGTTCTAGTTTCCTGGGTGTGTTTGTGTTGCATTGGCTTGTATGTGTTGTGTTATGTAAGCCAAGAGGCTGCTGTAGTGAGGCATTGTGTCTATCATAAGCACTTCCACCACTTGAACCCTGAAGCTACCCTGTGGAAACAGGAGCCTCGGTTTAACAGTGTGATCAGCCCCTCACCACTCACTCACTGTTACCATGTTAAAACATTACAACAACATGAAAGGGAAAGTGCTTCTTCTGAAACGCTGGCAGGATTCCCAACACCAGCCTCACTGGCTGCATTGAGCTCGGGAATGTAGCGCTCTCATTCGTCTATCAGCAGGGAGAACTCAGAATCAAAGCAGGTCTTTGAAATGATCTGATCAACACTCTTTGTCTCGTTCACTTTGTCTTCAGATCAAACCGATTCGTAAACAAACATGGCAAACACACACAAGAGCGCGCACACACACACACACACGCACACACGCACAAGCGCACACACGCACAAGCACACACACACAGGCAAATCTAGGAAAACTTTTTTTTTTTTTAGCTAAGTAATTCCATAGCAGGATAGCTCAGCTGAGACTCAGAATCCCACTTACAGTGTTTGTGGGTAATGCATGAGAGCCGGATCAAGCAGGTCTAGAGGCCCAGCTCTCCTGGCTCTTGCACTGTGACCACCGGCCTGCACCACATCCTGATTACAAGGAGTAATGGTAACACTTTACATTAAGGCTGGCTGTGAAAGGGACGGATTTGGGCAGCCTGGTAATAATAATAATAATAATAATAATAATAATAATAATAATAATAATAATAATAATATATAAATAATAAATAATAATATATGTGGTTGAACAATGACTACTCAAAGGGGTAATTTATTTGTAATTAATAACACTTTATTATTAATAAGAATAGGAATAATGCACATTGAAACACTATATTTTCATTGTTCGATTTCCATGTGTTTTACTCACAAACTTGAGGGATCTAAAATGAGCCAGGAGTCTGTTATGTGTCTCACTGTGTTCTGTAGTATCCAGTCAGTCAGTAATGTATATTTTGTGATAGTGTTGACATTAGATAGCAATGCTAAACATAGGGCATGTATATCTGGTTCTCAGTAAAGCCTATCTGCTAACTGGAATTCAGTAGACGATCACTAAGCGGTGGTCACTGTTACTGAGTATGAAATCAAAATACAGAAATAACAGTTGTCATTGAATAGTTGGCTTGGAAAGCATGCCAAAGGTTGTTATCAAGCAATGTTGGCACCCAGCCCTTACAGCTGTGCCCTGCCACCGCAACTCCAGACAGAGGGGCTGAACAATCAGACTGACTGGCTCACAGGATCACTTCACTTCTTTGCCTAGTTAATACTCAGGATTGTTGACGTTGCATATTTATAATTGGGTAACGCTTTCCATGAAGTGTCTCTGTGTTTGCATAGTACGTACTTAGTAAATACACGTGTACTTACACACAATTACAGTGTTATTATGCAAAGTTAAAAATCTGTAATATGTACATTTTTTGGACGATATAATGTCCTCCTTTCTCAGCTAGAGCCAGTGTTCCTCCTCTCAGGATCTCACAGGCAACACTCTGAATTTACAACTGCTCGAGGGCCCTGGATAACCAGGCTTCACTGTGGAAGAAGTGTGCCGGAGCAGCAGATTACCCTCCAATGAGTAATAACCTTTATCACCAAACTAACACCCCACCAGGATCCTGCCCTGGGACCTGCTCTCCTTCCAAAGAGTGCAGTCTACTCAATTGATGATCACAGGATCTTTGTCACCACGAAGTGCTGTAATATTCCATTAGGAGTCCTTGAAACAGCTGCTTACTGGACCCAGTGGGGCTGCTCTTCATGGGCTCACAGCTTGATTCCTGATAGCTGATCTGGACCCTGTTTGAGTTGTTTGGAGTGTGTAATTGAGGGCTGTTGAGGAACGCAAGCAGACAATGGGCTTCAGGAAGACGCATGTCCAAGATGCCAGTAATGTTTCCTTATACTGTACTCTTGTATACCTCAATGCAACACAACCCAAAACTCTCCCTCAATCTGTACCTCACTGTAATAGACAAAAAGACAGTATGGTACCTCAGTGTAATTTGTAGAAAAATAACCATTAATATTGAGGTATAAACAACAACTAAGCCCAAAACATTACAGGGTGGTTCATTGCAATAAGCTGACAGCAATCATCTAATCAATGCTCATATCCTCTCAATCTGTGCCCACCTTTAAATGTTGTCTGCAATATGTTTGCTTTAAAAACACAGTCAGTCAAACATAGAATTCAAAAAAACATATATGTAGTGTAGTAGTATAAAGATTCATCATTGAATCCAGTATCTGTACATCAAGACCATCCGGATTCAAGCTGCCCAAAGAGTATATCTAAAACAATGCAAGTTTTACCAAAGCATTGCCACCTTTTTGGCACACAAATCCTTTCAATACCCAATAATCTAAATAAATCACGTTTACTCTGCATGAAAATGTTTGGCCACAGGATTGTCAATATCAATACGGCGTGTGGCACTTTTGTGTTCACTAATATTAATTTTTTAAGGACGGAATGTTTTAACAATATGAGTCATATGTGCATTTAATCATGCGGATCACATTCTTGGTACTACCGTTTAGAACACATAACTATTCTAACTATTGTCACTTCTAGGGTGACAGGAATATTGGCTGCGATTAATATTGCTACAGAGGTAGCAGTGACCACATCTATTATTACCACGAGGAGGAGAAGGCAGGTTATCCCGTGGTTCAGATCTTAAACCAGAGTGCACCAATTTATCTATCAAACGGTCTGTTAAAAGCACCTTGGTGGTGTTGGATAGATATTATTAAGAGGGAGGCTAATTGGGAGGCTGTGACGTCCAGTGGTTAAAGAAATGGGCCTTGTAACAAGGAGGTCCCCGGTTCAAATCCCAGCTCAGCCACTGACTCACTGGGTGACCCTGAGCGAGTCACTTAACCTCCTTGTGCGCTGTCTTTTGGGTGAGATGTTGTTGTAAGTGACTCTGCAGCTGATGCATAGTTCACACCCCCTAGTCTAGTATCTTGTAAAGTGCTTTGTGATGGTGGTCTGCTATGAAAGGCGCTATATAAAAACAAAAATTATTATTAATAAAGGCTGAAACAAAAGCTTGCAATAAAAATTATGTTCCAGTCAAAATCAAAATCATTTCAATAACAAGGTCTGGTCTGTAGTGAGCAGTTGAATCGCATTCAGCCAAGAAAGTAGATGAGAAAAACATGCCGAGGTAACCAGATCAGTGCATTCAGCTTGATTCACTTAATCAGACCCGGGCAGCTGCTCTCAGAGTTTAGTTGTTAAGATGAAGGCGAGAATTACTGTTAGATTACAGCAAGCTCCAAACAAAAAGAAGTGCTTTGGCTGTTATATCTTTGTAAGGTATTAGGATATTTGATCATGGGGTCCCACAATAGCTGTGAAATGAGAAGACATCATCTCTTCGGGGTCTGGCACCAAACCCACATCTTTTAAAGTCTGACTTGTTTTATACCCTGTGACAGAGTGTTTGGGAAACCCTCCTCTTCAAAATGTGTTACAGTGTTTATGGAACTCTCACACCATTATTCTCAGCTGTGATTTATAAAGAGAACAACATCTACCTACATCATAGTCGGGTTATTCATTCTAGTTAAAATACACAAATGAAACCGTCTAAGGCAATTGCAGCCGTTCAGGATCTGCTGCAAAGCCGCAGCGATGGTGATGTCATTCGCTGGTTGACGTCACTGATTTAATCTAACCCTAACCCTAACCCTAACCCTAACCCTAACCCCCTAACCCTAACTTTAAACCTAACCCTAATCCAACCCAAACCCCAACCCCAACCCCAACCAAAACCAACCCTAACCCTAACCCTAACCCTAACCCTAACCCTAACCCTAATCCAACCCAAACCCCAACCCAACCCCAACCCCAACCCCAACCCCAACCCTAACCCTAACCCTAACCCTAACCCTAACCCTAACCCTAACCCTAACTTTAAACCTAACCCTAATCCAACCCAAACCCCAACCCCAACCCCAACCATAAAACCAACCCTAACCCTAACCCTAACCCTAACCCTAACCCTAACCCTAACCCTAACCCTAAACCCTAACCCTAACCCAAACCCCAACCCCAACCCCAACCCAAACCCAACCCTAACCCTAACCCTAACCCTAACCCTAACCCTAACCCTAACCCTAACCCTAACCCTAACCCTAACCCAACCCAAACCCCAACCCCAACCCCAACCCCAACCCCAACCCTAACCCTAACCCAACCCTAACCCTAACCCTAACCCTAACCCTAACCCTAACCCTAACCCTAACCCTAACCCTAACCCAAACCCCAACCCCAACCCAACCCCCAACACCAACCCCAACCCTAACCCTAACCCTAACCCTAACCCTAACCCTAACCCTAACCCTAACCCTACCCTAACCTAACCCCAACCCCAACCCCAACCCCCACCCTAACCCTAACCCTAACCCTAACCCTAACCCTAACCCTAACCCTAACCCTAACCCTAACCCCAAACCCTAACCCTAACCCTAACCTAACCCTAACCCTAACCCTAACCCCCAACCCCAACCCCCAACCCCAACCCTAACCCTAACCCTAACCCTAACCCTAACCCAACCCTAACCCCAACCCAAACCCCAACCCTAAACCCTAACCCTAACCCTAACCCAAACCCTAACCCAAACCCTAACCCTAACCCCAACCCCAAACCCCAACCCCACCCCAGGAAAACAGGACATTAAGAAAACAACCCATAACTTCAATAGGATGTTATTGCGTGTATTATTGGTAAGAATGCATATTTTATTATACAGACGGTTGTTGCCCGTGAAGACGAGTGAATTGGAAACCCCATGAGAATTAAAGTAAACCAAGGGAGATGGGGGAGGTGGGGGATGTCAAACCGAATGCAAACAATAGAAGACATCTGGCTATTGTTTTGTGTTTAATCTGGCTGCTCAAATTAAGTGAATGACTTGTGGGGATTGCTCTCCTTCTTCCTAAACCTCTAAACTTCATAACTGGAAGCAACTGGAAGTTACATGGTGAAAATGAAAGCGATCCACAGATATGAGTCCTCTGATACAGCACTGGCTTCTTAATAAAAGGGGACAGCTTGGACTGGTTTAGGAGAAGACTCAGAAACACTTGCTCTAGTAGTAATCCATGGGCCTCTTGTGTGTTGTAACAATTGTAGACCCTCCAAGGGAAACGGGGGCTTTGCAAATGTCCTTCCAGCTAGTTAAGCTTTCCTATCCGGAAACTCTTCAGTTTACTGTGTGTGACACATGACAGCAGCTTTTGTTGAGTGCGAGGGGGCTAACAGCTGCTAACAGTGGGACAGCTGTAACAGTCAGCATGCTAACAATCCCAGGCACACGATCCACCGCCACTGCTGGTACAACAGAGACGTGTGTCTTAGCCAAGGCTCTTAACCAAACACACTCAGAGAAGCACATTCAGCTCCACAGGCTGCTAGCTTCCCCCTCCCATTGATACACAAGGGGCCAATTATCCCATTCTCCGCGCTCTGCTGGGCTGCTGGCTCCACCCCCCTCCTATCCCTCTACCCCAAGAGATAGGAGAGAGGGGGTCAACAGACAGCAGCGAAAAAGCATACAAACACAAACAGTTTCAGTGTGGCAGGGCCAGGGCTGTTAGCTAATTAACTTGGCAGATCCTAACAAGGGGTGCTTAATTAGGGAAGCGAGTGTCAGGAGAGGAGACTGAGCTAAGGCATGCAGCTCCGGCACTGGGGAAATTGCCAGAGTGGTTCCCACCGTCTCTCTGGGGAGGGCTCCCGCTCCCTGCCTCATCCAGCCCAGTCTATTCTGTTCAGACTCTTGTAAAAAGGGCTGCTGTCTGCGAACCTCCATCATGGCTCTGAATTTTAGCATAGACAGGTCCTTGTGAGTTTCATGAAGATATTACTCCCACGAAGAGCCACTTCCCTGCCCCCATTCACAGAGGAGCTGGCAGAGTCCTAGCCATGTTTAAATAATTAGCCTGGCTGGTAGGGTAGCTAATGCAGATGATTTACTTATATTTAACTCTAATTTTCTTTGTTTTAATGGACCCTTAATATCCACCAAGTAGACAAGACCTGTTTTTTTTTGTCTCATCCAAAAGAGCAGCTCATTCTGTGGAATTGTGGCCTGAGGTTCGTATCCTGGGTTTTACTGTCTTTACTTTTACATGCATTTTTAATTCTGTAGACACTGTCTTGTTTTTTCTCTACCATAAATGACTGGAGACGTCTGGAAAAGATAAGGGAGGTGTAAATTAACTATCTGTAGCTATGTAGCCATCACGTTTACATTCAAATGACATTGTTGGTGTAAACTGACTGTTGAAAACAAATTTTCATATCATTTTACTTCAGGAAAACTAACTAATGAAGTTATAAAATGAATAGGATGACACAGGAGAGGCTCTTATGCAGGAGAGCTGTAAAGTATAACCTCGCAGAAACTCTGCAGGGTAATAATAGACCTGAAACTGGGTTCCAGTAAAGCAGTCCTGTGAAGGAGTTATGTTTTTTATGTTGTTCTGTTGCCATGGTTTCATGGAAGATGATTCAGTTTATGGTATAACAATCTGTTCCTTTGGAGTTTTGGGGAATATTGTTCCATTTTTTGAGAAGTGTTTCCATATGCAGTCCAAAATCAGTGCTGTGAAAAAATATACAAAGGCAAGAGTTTGCATTGAATAATATGATGCATACAGGATTTCAATTACAATGTTGCTGCTTTAATACACATGCAACAAACAAATCTGTTCATTGAACCCATGCAGTTTCATGAAGTTTAATGTGTCAAAGTACAGTATTACAATCCTCTGGCACGTAGAGTACTCTGAGAGAGTAGGTGTTGAATTTAAATCAAGGGAAGTAATGTTAAAACTGTACAATGCACTAGTAAGACCTCATCTTGAATATTGTGTTCAGTTCTGGTCACCTCGCTATAAAAAAGATATTGCTGCTCTAGAAAGAGTACAAAGAAGAGCGACCACAATTATTCCAGGCTTAAAAGGCATATCATATGCAGACAGTCTAAAATAATTGAATCTATTCAGTCTTGAACAAAGAAGACTACGCGGCGACCTAATTCAAGCATTCAAAATTCTAAAAGGTATTAACAATGTTGACCCAAGGGACTTTTTTGACCTGAAAAAAGAAACAAGGACCAGGGGTCACAAATGGAGATTAGACAAAGGGGCATTCAGAACAGAAAATAGCAGCCACTTTTTTACACAGAGAATTGTGAGGGTCTGGAATCAACTCCCCAGTAATGTTATTGAAGCTGACACCCTGGGATCCTTCAAGAAGCTGCTTGATGAGATTCTGGGATCAATAATCTACTAACAACCAAACGAGCAAAATGGGCCGAATGGCTTCCTCTCGTTTGTAAACTTTCTTATGTTCTTATGTTCTTATGTGTTGAACTCAATACAGTTCTGCTGTTCATACTGGGTTAAATTCTCATTCTTCATACCTCCCCTTCCGCTTCCAGAGCCCGCTCAGTCTCCAGCCTTGCCCCTCAGTGGTGGAATGACCTACCCATGGATATCAGGACTGCCTAGTCCCTAACCACCTTCCAGTGCCTCCTCAAGACACACCTGTTCAGACAGCATCTGTAATCCTCACAACTCTCAACTATACTGGACTATATGGCACCCTATTGTACCAGTACTTGCATCAGCTTGTACTGCACTGAACTGTCCATACCTTACCATATTCTACTACTACTCTTAATTATAACTAACTATCTTAAGAAGAACATAAAAACATAAGAAAGCTCAAACGAGAGGAGGCCATTCGGCCCATCTTTCTTGTTTGGTTGTTAGTAGCTTGTTGATCCCAGAATTTCATCAAGCAGCTACTTGAAGGATCCCGGGGCTTCAACAACATTACTTGTTGATTTGACTTTACTCTTATAGGTATTCGTATTCACGTTTTTTGCAGTTGCTCTTATTTGAAATCATTCATAATGCTTACTATGTGCTTATGCTAGACTTTACTTGTATAAGCAAATATTTTTAATACGTTAACTGCTCTTAGTTGAACCAGATCTTTGATGTAATTATTTACTGTATTCTCTATTTTTTACTGCTCTTATCTGTAATGTGATATTCTTAAATGTGATACTTTACAATGTCATATTTTGCAATGTGATAGTTTGTACTATGATATTTTGTAACTAGATAAGGGCATCTGCTAATAAATAAATAAATAAATAATAATAAATAATATTATTAACTCTAGAAATGAAATGGTCAGACATTTGATTTAGAGGCTTGTAAGCACTCGTGTCATTTCTTATTTGTCTTAAATGATTCATTCTAAGGAAGTGACTGCATTTGAAACACGCATGACAAGAACAAGTTGCCTGCGCTGTTTATTTCTGCTTTGGTAACTTTTTTAGGTGCGTCTTTGCTACCTGTGCTAATGCCGATTAGGAGTACAGCACTGAGAATCCAGCACATTGTCTGGTTTTCTTTTTCATTCTTTTAGTAACTCAAGCTTTTTGTATTTCCCAAAGGATCCCTCCCTTAAGAGACATCAGTCAAGTCCTTTACATGACTGCATAAAATAACCTCTGAACCTCCAAGCACAATCTGCAACCACATTAGTGCACGCTATGTGTAAGGATGGTATTGATGTGCTTTTGTAAGCATGGTCTTATCTCCTAATTAGCTGAGAAGCACAGGGGGTCTGTATCCATGATGCATTAGTGTGCGAGTAAATGCACTGCTGTCAAAATCATTTACCAATACCTTTGCATTATGAATAACCCCATGCTCCTTACCATAAGGGCATTTCTGCACAGCTCCATTTATTCAAGCTATACGGCAGATGAGAAGAGCTTTTGCAGGCAGCATGGTCTCAGGTAAAATTTAGTGTAGTTTTTTCCAGTTGCGGTTTCCTATCACACAGCAATCAGCACAGCTGGGAGGAGGCTCACCCAGCTAGACCACAATGAGAAGGGTTCTATTCAGCAATGCACTACAGCTATGGCCAAACGTTTTCCATCACCTAGAACACAATAACATGTGCTCAAAGAAACTAGAAAATTAAATTGCAAAGTCTACCTGAAGCCATAGTAATAGTATAGTATTTCACGTTAGCTTTTAAAATGTCACATTCTGTTTTTTGTGAAGTATATGGAAAACTACAAAGTGGAATTTAATTCAATATGTTAATGTATCATTAGTCAGCAGGTTTTATGAATTAAAATGTATTCTATAGGGTGATACAAAACTTCTGGCCAGAGCTGTATATAAAACTTGATAATAGTAACTTAGACAAGTGTTTTGACCAGAAAAGTGAAAATGTAAAAAGGCCTTGTTAAAGGCTTCTCATCAAAGTGTGTGTTTGTCTGCTTGTATTAGAGGTTTCTTTTTTAGTAAATCTGCTTCATGTATCTCATGGCTGTATGTTTAAAGCTATATTTAGAGCACTGTGTCACATGCAGGATGCGGGCAGCCAACAGTCAAAGGTTTCTAGAGACAAGATAAAAACATTCTGAACAAAAACACGCATGGAAAGGAGAACTGATCTTCTCACAAGGAAGCTGTTTGCTATTTTTACAGGTGTATTGAATCCTGGGTTATTGCTGAGTTCACCCAGCACAGACTCAAGAAGCAGGCATGGTGGTAACAAACACAGGTTTTCCAAAGTGTGGTTGCTTACAAGCTAAGTCATTAGTGTGGGTATTAAACAAGACCCAGGAACAACTGCTGGAGTTCAGCTGCAGTTTCTATTCAGTTATGTAAAGGTGCTTTTCTGTCCACATGCAGTACCGCAGCAACACTGTATGCAATGGCTCTTCACCACTAGTCTGTGAGAGTTCTTTCATGTATATATATAATGGTGATTAGGAGTAAATAGCTCTGAGAATCTAACCCATAGTGTGACTTTATCAAAGAAATGCGTGGTACCTATAATAATGGCAATAAAGGACAGAATCAAGTTCTAACTGTCATGGTGGACTTGAATAATGCATCTTATTTTTTCTTGAAAGCGAGAGCAGCGAGTTTTGTGAATGAAGAGCACGGCCCAAACCAGTGGAAGCACAGAGAGAGAGCACCATATTAAAAAGTACGGTATGCTGTAGTACTATAAGAGGGATGTAACATAACCATGGGGAAAAACTGAAATGCAAATTCATCATGGTAAAAAAATGTTTTATGGGAAACCTTAATTCTGCAACCAGCACTCACACGACTACAAGAAGAGAGTCGAGTGCAATCCCTGTCCAGAATGTGATCTCACAGCATGAAACAATTGCTGGGCACATGCACTGAATTAGAGCCGGATAGGGCATTTCCCTGCCGCTTGGCTTTGCCAAAACACACAGTAGCCTCTGGATGTAAAACTAACAGCACAATCCACCAATGAGCTCTTTGAACTGACATTAATTGGAGAGACAGAGAGAGGGGAAGAGGGGGAGAGGGGGGAGGAGGGCGAGAGATATGTTTCCAATCTGTTTTTTTTATCTTTCAATGATTAACACAGGAAGAAAAGTCTCTTCTGTTTCATATTACTTCCTTCCTAATATTCCAGCACTGGAATTGTTTTAATTTTCCACTGTAAACCAACACCACACAGTGCAAGGAGTGGTGATAGAAAGGTTAGTGTGGGTGGTCGAAACAAAAGCATACTTGCTTTATTTAATTTTTGTAATTACTATACTACCAGTATTATTATACATTTCAAAATTAAAACAGCAGTTTTTATTGATCTAATACTTGCAGGCAAACATTTTGATTTGCTGGCCGCAGTGGGAAAACCAAGGCTGTGGTCCACAGTCCCAGTCAGGTCCCAGAAAAACAATCCCAAGCTGTGAAGCAGTGACAATGTGCATTCAATCCCCTGGAAAGGGGAGGAGAGTGGCAGCTGAGCTGAAATGGAGAGTCCTGATCTGGGCAGCTGGAAATCAATCCATTGTGATGCACACCTGCAAGTGCAGGAGACACTCCTTAATCCAGAGAGCACCTGTCTGTGGTGACGCCTCTCCCTGTGCCTCATGCTGGGGCTTTGATGTGACACAGCCTACATGCTCCACACATCCCCTCGGTCTAGCCTGACGCATCATCTCCTGTATCTGCACTGAGGGGACACTTCACAGGGGACACACAGCACCTGTCTGTGGTGACGCCTCTCCCTGTGCCTCATGCTGGGGCTTGGATGTGACACAGCCTACATGCTCCACACATCCCCTCGGTCTAGCCTGACCCATCATCTCCTGTACCTGTGTTGCGGGGAAGCATCACAGGGGGCACACAACTCCTGCCAGGGGAAACCTCACACCCATCTACTTACAGCTATAGTGATAAAATAAATCATATTCTGACTGATTGAGCACTGAGAAGACCTGCAGCGCCAAACACAACAAAAAATACACAATTGCCTCCCTTATTTATTTTGTGGTAATTTCAGCTGGTAAATTAACTCATGCATGGTGTAGAATATCCAACTGCAGTTATTATTGTTATTATTTTTGTTGTTATAGTTATTGTTAATATATTCAAAGAAAGAAAGAAAGAAAGAAAGAAAGAAAGAAAGAAAGAAAGAAAGAAAGAAAGAAAGATTCACGTCTGGGACGGAGCTTATTTCTATATATTAGCCTGAACGTAGTTTTGGACGTTTCTATGAAAACATACTCTCGTGCACTTCTAGAGTAGGAGGTCATCACCACAGTAGCAGAAAATGTCAGCAGCCTTCCCTTGAATTGCTCAGGGGAAGTTATTTTAGACTAGAAGAGGCCCATTGTCACTTTCTTTCTACTGAAAGTAAATGCGGTTTGCTTGCTTGCTTGTTTGCTTGCTTGTTTGCTTGTTTGCTTGTTTTTCTTGGCCAGCAGGCATGTGCTAGCATTAACTGTGGAAATGGTATTCAGGCTGAGAGCTCTCTGTCTCTCCACCTCTATCTCTATATGCCTCCTCTCTCTCTCTCTCTCTCACTCTCTCTCTCTCTCTCTCTCTCTCTCTCTCTCCCCTTCCCTCCCTCTGTCTCCCTCTCTCTCCCTCTCTCCTGCTCTCTCCCTCTCTCTCCCTCTCCCTCTCTCTCTCTCCCTCTCTCCCTTTCTCTCTCTCTCTCTCTCTCTCTCTCTCTCTCTCTCTCTCTCTCTCTCTCTCTCACACACATACATTGCTGATGACGCAGAACCTCAGGGGCTGCAGTGTCTATGTATTTTGAAGCTGTTTAATCCTCATTGGGTGTCGAGGGGGTGCAGAGGGGCGCTGGTGCTCTCTGCAGTCCTGGTTTAGAGTCTGGCCAGATAGGAGCTGAGTATCAATGTGGTGTCTCTGGTATAAGAAACCAAGATTGGGAAAATAGACCTTTTCAGGTAGTTCTCATCTATCACTGGTTTTGTTGCCAATAATTCAGAGAATCCTATCCTTGCATAATATTTCCTGTCACCATTCTTAGGCAATCCCAGGAATTCCTAAAACATTAGGCTACATTCTCAAGCTTTTTACTTCAATTTGTCATTAGCTCTTGTTTTCAGAAAAGAGAAACATCCCCAGTAAAATGATCAAACCAGACATAAACAAAGGAGACTTAATTCAGAGACATGTTTCTGTTCCAAAAACAATACATTAATGATGATTTCTAGTAAATAGCTTTGAGAAGCTAGCCCTCTATGTTTATTGTCTTCAAACACCTGGGGAGGTGCACTAATTCAAACATCATTGTGGAAACTGTATTGCAGTGCAGTAGATGCATGCTGGGGAGGTGCACTAATTCAAACATCATTGTGGAAACTGTATTGCAGTGCAGTAGATGCATGCTGGGGAGGTGCACTAATTCAAACATCATTGTGGAAACTGTATTGCAGTGCAGTAGATGCATGCTGGGGAGGTGCACTAATTCAAACATCATTGTGGAAACTGTATTGCAGTGCAGTAGATGCAGGCTGGGGAGGTGCACTAATTCAAACATCATTGTGGAAACTGTATTGCAGTGCAGTAGATGCAGGCTGGGGAGGTGCACTAATTCAAACATCATTGTGGAAACTGTATTGCAGTGCAGTAGATGCAGGCTGGGGAGGTGCACTAATTCAAACATCATTGTGGAAACTGTATTGCAGTGCAGTAGATGCAGGCTGGGGAGGTGCACTAATTCAAACATCATTGTGGAAACTGTATTGCAGTGCAGTAGATGCATGCTGGGGAGGTGCACTAATTCAAACATCATTGTGGAAACTGTATTGCAGTGCAGTAGATGCAGGCTGGGGAGGTGCACTAATTCAAACATCATTGTGGAAACTGTATTGCAGTGCAGTAGATGCAGGCTGGGGAGCAGTGCACTAATTCAAACATCATTGTGGAAACTGTATTGCAGTGCAGTAGATGCAGGCTGGGGAGGTGCACTAATTCAAACATTGCAGTGCAGTAGATGCAGAGGTGCACTAATTCAAACATGTGGAAACTGGATTGCAGTGCAGTAGATGCAGGCTGGGGAGGTGCACTAATTCAAACATCATTGTGGAAACTGGATTGCAGTGCAGTAGATGCAGGCTGGGGAGGTGCACTAATTCAAACATCATTGTGGAAACTGGATTGCAGTGCAGTAGATGCAGGCTGGGGAGGTGCACTAATTCAAACATCATTGTGGAAACTGGGGAGTTGCATTGCAGTGCAGTAGATGCAGGCTGGGGAGGTGCACTAATTCTTCTCTCTTCAGTGCGTTTTTCCAGTTTGCAGCAAGAATCAGCTGGTGTTTTTATCATCTTCTCTGTGTATCAGGTGTGGCCTGATCCCCTGCCTTGTCACTTTCACCAGTGCAGAAGATCACAGGCTGAGACCTGTCAGCCTGGGTGGGGGGGCACAGAGAAGGATCTGAGGGCTTCATTGTCTATGACTGTACCATAGGGAACCTAGGTGTTGTAAGCCTCACTTACTATCATGGTAAAAGGGTGCTACCAAAGCTCCGGTGAAAATAACAATGCAAAGTGTTGGCACCACTTGTAATGGAGTGGGTATTTGCTCAGGAAATGATTGTGTAGAATTACTACAACAGCCGACTCTCCCTGTTACGTAACCATGATGAACTATCACTTTTGTCTGCTACGGTATTGGCAAAATATTGTAGTTCTTTTGAGTAGAAAATCTTCAATGAGTCCTATGATATAAGTGACAGTACTATGGTATAGTCTTTATGAGGGTAGTGTAAAGGGAATGTGAGGCCACAGGTACTCTTTACATCGTCCAGTTACTCTGTTTATAGTGAATGGAGCCTTTGTTTTCATGAGCGCCTACTTTCAAAAAGAATTCTACCTATTGCACAATTACAATGAAGTGCAACTTGTATGAGTGATCCGGACAGTAAATACATCTAAACTGTGGAGATCTAGATACTGGGAGTGTGGCGAGCTTTGTTAACTCACCTGCAGAGTCTCCAGTCAGACCATTTTTAAATAATAATTCTAAATGAAATAATGTTTGACTTTAATGAAACCGTTCCAGTAACTTCAGTAAACAAATCCATAAGCGCCAACCCTCGCCTAATATCAAACTGCAAATTGCAATGATAAACTAAATATAAGAAACTTGTTATGCAAAACTAGCAACCTTGCTAATGGCATAAAAATGTGTAGGAGAGACAGGTACAGCATTGTATAAACGATTACAGAATCACCTCTCAAGCATCCGAAATAAAAAAGTACATTAAATACTCAACACTAGAAGCCTATGGTACCTCCACTGTTTGTGTTCTAATGCACTGTATATTAGACACACTGAAATGTTGTGAAGTTGGCTCTTTTGAGCAAAAACATATAATTACCTTTTTTTCAACATTTTCTGGACATTAAACTGCACCAAAATATCAGTAGATACCTGATCCATTATTTTTCCTCAGTATTTCTTTGCCCAGATTGATGAGTAGAAAGTCTGTGGTACAGGCTGAGATACAGTATGAAGCACAGCAGGTGTGTTAGTGTGTAGTTCATCCAGTGTGTGCAGGTTTGGGAATACAATGTCCTGAACGTGGGTAATTAGATAATAATGTGGAGACCACCTTGTTTCCGATTTAAGGACTTAGGAGAGATGTAATTTACTATTGACTGGGGAGATAATCACATCAATGACTGTTACCTTTGCATGTAATGATCTGCAGCCTGTGGGCAGGACTGTCTCAGCTCTCTGTGTCTCAACAGTATAGAGTGACTCCTGCACCACTCCTCTCCACTCCAGACTCGCTGCCTTTCAAAGGCTTTGGCAGTGAATTAAACAGTCGGGGCTTTTCAAAGACACAGTTTTATCTTTCCCTCTTACTTGATCTTCAGGACAATCCCCTCTTCAAGAGACACCTGGAGAGGCTGAATGAGCCATGCCTTTCATTGCAGGAGAGAGAAGCGCCTGGTGTTTGCTTAAGGAATTCTTCTTTACCGAAGGATTGCAGACTCGGTTTTGATAAAGCCTACCGTACATTTGTTTACTTTGTTGCTTTTGTTTTGTCTTTTTCATAGCTTTAGACACCCGCACCCAGTGTACACATTACAACCAATAACAAAGTACACTTGTAAAGCACCTCTCACAATGCACTGCGTGTTGAAAGATGCCCTATAACTGCAGCTTGTATGTCTTTATGCAGGGGTTCATTTGGAATGCTGGTTTCTTGCCGTATTGCTGGTGTTGGGAGCAGCATGCCAACCTCTGCCTAGCCATGTTTTAATATAATCTTCAGGTTTGTGCAATAGCCCGTGGCGGACCCACTAATCTGATTAACAGGAGCATCAAGGGTTGTGAAAAAACAAGTCATTTTCTTCCACATAGACATTGCATCTTAAAATATATCATTACATAATGCTTTAGTCATGCAATTCCTGCAACAGGAAAGTGGCTTTATTGTACATGTTGAGTATGGGTTTCTTTTTGCAGCATAGTTTTTCATACGGTTCATTATTTACAAACTGTATAATTCACGCCTGTCAGACAAAAAGCTACCAGATCTGTGATCTGGCACAAATGAAACCTGCCTTTATGTAGCTCTCTAGTTTTCAAAAGGTTAATCAAATGGGTACATTTTTTATCAACATTTTATACACAGCATTAAATGCCTGTACCCAGATTACTATTTCCCCATGTTGACCAGTGACGCTAAATTACATGCAGTAACTGACCCATTTGTCCCTAGCTGACCCCTGAGCTGGGGTCAAGGTGCACTTCCTGTTTATTTACAGCAGTCACCTGACTCCTGTGACCTCTCACTGGTCCCTTGCCTCAAGTACTTTATTTTTTTGTTTCTTTTTTAATTGCAGGTAGCAGCAAAGGGCTTTTAAAACTGGATCAGGTGTGCACAGTTCTAGCAGGCTTGTAAAGGGGATGGTCTGTAAGCGACACACCTGGACTATTCTTTTATTTTTTGACTATAATGTGCTTTGCCTGTTCCTACCCTGAAAAAATCATAATCAAAGAACCTGCCAGGTTATGGACTCCCACGAAGGCCTCAGTACAGGGGTGCAGTGTGTTTCAGTAAATACCAGCCACACCTGAGCCCATTCACTTCTCTGCCAGACTTCTCATTCACACCATTCCTGCTTGTCTCCTGTGAACAGACAGCCTCTCTCTTTCTTGAGGATGAGGTCATCATCCTCCTTCTAAGAAACAAAGCCTGTTATTGACAAGGTGTCACAGGTCAGTGCCCGAGGCAGCATTTTAACTCATTCAAACAAAGGCAACAATTGTTACCCTTCATTAGCGGAGACACTTAAGCTAACCTACAGCGTTGAATTCTAGTAGTGCTCAACTGTATCTGCGATGGGGCTTTACAGGAATCGGTCTCCAGACTCCTAATGATGATATACATCACAAGGTCACCTGCAAATCCAATAGAGACACAGGCCTGGAGGTGCAGTGAACAAGGAGCCTGCAGCAAGGCAGCAGGAAGCTGCACTGTGGAGGTAGTTTAAAGGTAGGCTACAGACCAGGCTTGGTAGGAGTGCAGTCACAACATTACTAAGCTTGCTCTGCAGCCCCTTATTCATGTTCATTTCCAGCTTCAGAACCTGTGTTCAAGTATACCGGCACCACCCACATTTGAAAATGGGACAATGAATCAAGATGAAAATGGGACAATGAATTAAGATGAAAATGGAAAAGGCAATTCCTAAAATTTCAACAGCACAGCTTCTTTAGAGGTCTATCTTCCCCTGCGCAGCAGAGGGCGCTGCAGATCTGTAATCGCCCAAACAAAGGGGGCAAGGGGCTGCAAACTCTCACTCACCCTACTTCATAAAAGGAAAGAATAAATTTTTAAAGTTTGAAGTGCTCAGAGAATGCAAGGCTGAGCAACGCAGGAGCAGCGGAAGGAAAGGACTCAGCAGAAATGGTCTTTCCTCTCCTATTCCCGTCTGCAGAGCACACCCTTAACATACGCAAGGTTAGCACTCTGTCTGCAGAGCACTTAACATTCTTAAGATGCACACTGTCTGCAGAGCACACCCTTAACATACCCAAGCTGAGCACTCTGTCTGCAGAGCACACCTTTAACATACCCAAGATTAGCACTCTGTCTGCAGAGCACACCCTTAACATACCCAAGATTAGCACTCTGTCTGCAGAGCACACCCTTAACATACCCAAGCTGAGCACTCTGTCTGCAGAGCACACCCTTAACATACCCAAGATTAGCACTCTGTCTGCAGAGCACACCCTTAACATACCCAAGATTAGCACTCTGTCTGCAGAGCACACCCTTAACATACCCAAGATTAGAACTCTGTCTGCAGACCACACCCTTAACATACCCAAGCTGAGCACTCTGTCTTAACATACCCAGCTCCAGAACACGTTACTCTGGTGTAGCCTGTGGTAACCGTCAGGGGCAACCATCGATGTCATGCATTCCCCCCTGTGTGTCTCTAATAATTGTCTATTTACACAGTAGTTACTTAGTAAATGCATGTGTGCTTACACATAATTACAATGTTATTGTGCATTGTTACTTGTACATGCATTTTTTTTGCATTATAAGATTATAATTCTAACCCTAACCCTATCCTTAACCCTAACCTTTACACTATCCTTAACCGTAACCCAAGCCCTAACTCTAAGCCTTACCCTAACCACCCTAGTCCTTTTCTGATACAATTGTGTACTTACATATATTGTGCAAAAAGATGTACACATTAGGGTAATTGTAACTATGCATAATAACATTGTAATTATGTATAAGTACAGATGTATGTACTAAGTAACCACTCTATAAATACACAGTAATGTAAAGTGTCACCTCATATATTTTATCAGTGACTAAAACAGCAGTTTCTGTCTTCGAAAGAAATATGATAGTATCGACTTACTAGAACGTGTCTTCTTAGCGTGTGACCGACCAATTAGTACTCACTGTACTCCTAGTCTGCTTCATAGCATAACACCTTCAGCTTCAAAATGCTTCATCAGAATTCCCAGGTAAAACATAGAAGAAACAAAGTCAAGTAGACAAACAATGCAGCTAATTGTTTCTTCATTGGAGAGAACATTGAACAAGACATTAGCTGGAATATTTTCATTTGAATTCCAGTGCACAGGATTAAATCTGCATAACTACAGAACACCTACATAACCCTTCTGACTTCACAGGATTAAATCTACAGAACACCTATATAACCCTTCTGACTTCACAGGATTAAATCTACAGAACACCTATATAACCCTTCTGACTTCACAGGATTAAATCTACAGAACACCTATATAACCCTTCTGACTTCATATGAAACCCATTAAACAGTAATAAATTGGGAAGGAGAAATTCAATCCTAACGTTCTGCAGGACTCTTGACTCGTCATGCCCATGGGAGAAGGAATTTAAACAGGTGGCCTCGCAGCCCTCTCTCCCTCAACCTGTGACCCTGTGGACTCCTGACTCAGTGCAGAGCAATGAGGGAGGCTCAGAGCTGAGAGCCCAATTCCTCAACATGAGGAGTGGAGCTGACAGGAAGGCCGTGGGACGCAGAGTGAAGAAGATGATGGAGAAGAAAAAGAATGTTATGAAAAGCAGAACACAGAAACCTATACAACACAATACAGATCCTCGCCCAGGCCCCTCCCCACTGCTCAGGGACACAGCACAGAAACCTATACAACACAATACAGATCCTCACCCCTCCCCACTGCTCAGGGACACAGCACAGAAACCTATACAACACAATACAGATCCTCACCCCTACCCACTGCTCAGGGACACAGCACAGAAACCTATACAACACAATACAGATCTTCACCCCTCCCCACTGCTCAGGGACACAGCACAGAAACCTATACAACACAATACAGATCCTCACCCCTCCCCACTGCTCAGGGACACAGCACAGAAACCTATACAACACAATACAGATCCTCACCTGGGCCCCTCCTCAATGCTCAGGGACACAGCACAGAAACCTGTACAACACAATACAGATCCTCACCTGGGCCCCTCCCCACTGCTCAGGGACACAGCACAGAAACCTATACAACACAATACAGATCCTCACCTGGGCCCCTCCCCACTGCTCAGGGACACAGCACAGAAAGGAAAAAGGAATCGTGGGATCAGCGTGGCCATGAGAGAGAGAGAGAGCGGGGAGATGTGTTTTTAAACATGCTTCAGTGTGATCAGAGATCCCACTTCAAAGGGAGCTGTTCTTGCAGGTGAGGCTCTCCTGTCCTCAGGGCATCATTATTCAGCACGGCACTATGTGGCCTCATGTGTCACATGCTGAGATAGGATATTTCTATCTCGATTCCGGGATGTGAGAAGGAAAGGCAGGCAGCTAGAGTGTCAGTACTTCCCTCCCCATCCTGAGACCCACACAGAGGGTGTATTTAATCCCAGAGTCATACCTTTACAATGTCAGAGAAGCATTCCTGTGACACGGCATCACAGTCAGACCATCACAACAGTAGATGAGAACCAATCTGACAAGGGCTGTACTTGCACCAGCCCTGGGAGACACTGCTCAAACAGCTCTGTTCAAACAGCTCTGCTCAAACAACTCTGTTCAAACAGCTCTGCTCAAACAGCTTAACTCATATGGGTTTTTTCTTTTTTTTTTTAAAGCTTTTAAAGTTTGTATGGATTTATTTGTTTTTGGTTGTCGATAAAGAGGCCAAAATCCACCAAAAACTTGTAAAATGAGTTTTAAAAGATCATGAGTAAATCATCTTCATTATCAGTGCTAATGATGGAAATTACTGACAAAGCATGAAGGGTCACTAACTGCACTGACAAACACTGCAGTAACACAGTAAACACACACAAGGTCGTGTAGATCCAATGCAGCAAAGTGCCAGTGGCAGAGGTGTGATTTGAACTGGGGACCTTCTGTTTACAAGCCCTGGACTTTAACCACCACCGATATATATATATATATATATATATATATATATATATATATATATATATATATATATATATATATCGATATGGTATATATATATAGATCTAAAAATAAAAATAAAAAATCTTGCAAATGCCATAATGGTCTGCATATAATATGCATTATTTTCCATCCTTACATAGAAGAGGGACTGGTCATGTTAAGAATTAATGACATCTCAGACAATTAAACACTAAAACAAACAGGGATTAACAGAGCAATTGTGAATACATACACATACATATGTATATATATATGTGAAATATAGACACATACATGTAATACACAGGTGCATATTATATGTAAGAAATGAAATGACCTCCGGTAAGAGAACAACATGAAACGTTCCCTGATACAGACGCAGCAGGTAAACCGTTTAGTGGCCTGTGACCCAGTGTTAATGCATATATTGTGTTTCTGGGCTGATTCTAGACTCATTTTTTATTTGTTTTTTTTTTTTGGGTGGGGGGGGTTGGTTAAGCAACACTTTGAGAAGGTTCCTGTTACCTTGTTGCTGGTAACATGAAGCAGAGAGGTTCTGTACTGTGAGACTTGCACCAGGTTTGCACTGATTACACTCAGGAGATGCTGAAAGATACAGTCCAGGAGTTACACTTTCACTTGATGTGTCACTTCGACTCTGTGCAGCATTGCTACTAGTACTCTTTCATGGGACGATGGAGACTGGCAAGTGCAGTGCTTCATGACAGCTCTGAGAGGTTGAAGGGAGTTAAAGGGATAGGACAGGAGTCTTGCTCTCAGCGATGGAGGACCTTATTGCCGAAGGCTGGTCCGGCGACCCAAGACTTGAAAACACATAGACAGAATCCCCCACTCTGCGGAGAGCTGCTTGCGTGGCGACTTGGGAACGGAGTTACCCATAAAGGATTGAAGGAAGAGAGGACCTGACCCTCGAAGAGCCGCTGCAGCTGAGCGACTTGGGAACGGAGCTCTGAAGGAGAGCCTTGAAAAGGAAAAATTAGAGGGGCTTGGATTCATGGAGCAGAGCTTACAGGAGTCCTGGAGCTAGAAAGAAAGGAGTCGAGAGATTAGAAAGAGATCGAAGAACCGCGAGGCAGACTTCACATCCGCAGCTGAGAAGGAGAGAGAGAGACTCCAGAAATTAGTATAGGGAAAGAGTACAAGCAGCGACAGGATAGAAAGTATGGCCGGGGGTCCCCTCTGGCCCCATGCAGAACCTCCAGCTCGAAGGGCGTAGCCCAGGGAGGCCAGGGAGGCCAGGGAAAGTGAGCCTCACTTTCACCTCAACGGTGCATGGCTGCTGAATCAGAAAGGAGAAGGAGGGGAGGAGGTTGGGTACAAAAAAAGGAAACAGGAGACTTATATAGAAGTGGGAAAGTGATTGACAGGGATATTAGAGATAGGGGAAGGATAGATGCGACTCACCAGCGGCCCCCCGAAACTCGACCTAAAGGTTTGCACTTGATGGGTTAAGGACAATTCAGATTAAAGGCGGAACTTTCATTATTATTGCAGTCCCAGGGTGAAGCAAGCACACATTATACTGTAGCATTAAAACATATAAAGAACATAGACATACAGATAGAGATAAAGAAAGCGATATATAGGGTTGAAAAGAGGTATAACTGCAGTGTGCGCAAATAAAAGGTTTAAATGATTAAACTTATTTTTTTTTTATTTCAGAACTTCTTCAGCTACGTAGAAAGAAAATGTAACAAAAATAAATAAATACTAATTCTTTATGCTACAATTCTACAAAATATCCTGAATATAAAAGGATGATAAGACATTAGAGGATATTTACAGTAGGCTGTATATAATTGTAAAAACAAATAGCATTGATCTTGGTTGATGCTCGTAGACAAAGGGGTGTGCAGGTGTACCAGTCGAGCGCCCCGCAGCCAGTGGAAACTCAACACTGCCTGCACTGAATGGGGCTCCAGCTGCCCAGCGGGGCCGTCCAGCCCAGCGTGCTGCCACACTGCCAATTACCACGCCCCGCCATTAGCCAGCCTGCAGGGAGACAAGGCTAGTCAGTCAAGGTGAGAGCGAGAGAGGCGCGCAGGTGTGGAGAAACGCCATTCCAATGCGGAAACAAACAAGGGAACTGATCCTCCTGTTCAGCCTGTGTTACAGGACTGAAGCGGACTGGTAATCATGGCATTAACACTGACTCTCGATGAACATTGTGTGTGTGTGTGTGTGTGTGTGTGTGTGTGTGTGTGTGTGTGAGTGACACCATGCACCTAGCAGGGGTGAGGCGGGCAGTTGCTGCTATTATCCTCCTAAGCAGGTGAGCGGGGGATTACCCCTGCAATTAAAACCATGCTCCTCCCCTAGAGTAGAAAGAAGGCCCTCTGCACCTGACCCTCATAATTAACCTGGCAGCTTCTCTGCCCATGCAGCATCTAGTTTATTGTGATGCTGTGACACACGCCTGTTTTAATGGAGTTTTTGTTATACTGTCCAGCTACTGTCCAGCTGGCTCAAGTAACAGAGTCACTCACTCATTCGGTGCACTTAATCGCTTTATTTACAAGAGGCAAACATCCAACTGCAGGGCCCCAAGTCATTTAAAAAGACTACAGTCATTCACAACAGACATACTATAAATGGGTTTTGATACAAAGATGCACAATCAATGCACACTTTATCAGGTAACTGATGCAGCTCAAATATTACTTACAGTAATAAACCACCCCTCAACAAGCCAGGTGTAGCCACAGTAAATAACACAATCCCTAGTATAAGAGCATGTACTCTCCATGTGACTAAAACTGTAAGCATGTCTCACGTCTCAAGGTACCAAAACCCCTTTGAGAAGATGTATTTACTGTACCCAAGGGGAAGGATTCAATCACTAGAGCACCTGGATTCCGTACCTGTTCTAAGAGACACTCAGTCAATCCAGAGACGCTGCTGTATTTGTATTAAATGAAGGTCTTACACTATGCAAGTTTGCACTCCTATGTCTGCAAGTTTAATTGAACAGCTCTTTTAACACAGGAAACAAAGAGACACAGTATTGAATGACTGACTCCCAGAGAAAGAGATGACTAACTCCTAATATACTCGCAGCCAGCCAGAAGCTCGTTATCAGCTCATTAGAATAAATACAGACAGGACGAGAGTAAGAAGCTGCAAGGTTACACATAAAGGAGCCTCTCCTGCCAGCCAGGGAGTAATATGAAACACCTCGGGAGAAACAATATGCAGACGCGTCCCTGGTGTCCTGCATTCTCATTTCTGATTGTGAGTGTATCAGGGAAAAGGCTGAGCGTGAGCCGGTGACTCTGCACAATGCCACTGAGCGTCTTAACCACTGTGCAAAACACAGCATTGTGACTTGCTCAGGGTCACACACAGTGAGTCAGCCAGTGGCAGAGGTGGGATTTAAACTGGTGACCTTCTGGTTACATGCCCTGGACTTTAACCACTAGAGCACACAGCCTCTATAAACTAATACAAATTCACAAGGTGTGTGTCTGGCAACAACTTACAGCAAACAGACAAACAAAGAGAAACTATTAGTATTGTCCCCCAAAAATCATTATTGTTCTTCTTCTGTCTGTTTCATATAAAGCAACGATTTTAAAAAAAGGGTTTAAAATCCTGCAATGCTATTGTGTGATCTGATTGGTAAAAAAAAAACAAACAAAAAAAAAAAAAAACACCAGAATGGTTTAATATCTTAAAAAAGTTCAGAACTCTCTGAGTGCAAGTACACAGAAGAGAACACACTATGGACATTGCTGTCTGTCTCTCTCTGAATCAGATTAGCCTGTAATATGGAACCATGACATGGACATACAGCCTATTAGGTGAGGGTGAGACAGAGAGCTAATTGAAGCTCCACTTGGAGTGAGAGTTGCAAGTTAGAGACTGAGTGAGCCACTCATTTTTTATAACAAACCCAAGTCACTTTTGTTTCCTTGCTTAACCAAAAAGGGGAGGGCAGGTGGGGTGGGAAAAGCAAGCCACAATACCAGATTAAAAAAAAAAATCCTGTACATCACCATATCACGTGACAGCCTGTGCCCAATTGGTTGAAGTTTCCGTAGAGGAACAGTTAAATTTGTAATTTGGGTTATGCGAGGCTGTCTGTGGGCCACCACACAACCACAAGACAGGGTTGAGAGCAGTCACAGTAGAGTGAGTCCGAGGGAGAGAGAGAGAGAGAGAGAGAGAGAGAGAGAGAGAGAGAGAGAGAGAGAGAGAGAGAGAGAGAGAGAGAGAGAGAGAGAGAGAGAAGGGGGGTCCATGTGTTGGATGATTTTGGAGTGAATCACCTGGATTGCACAAACCACAACGACTTTTCTCTCAAGTGTTTTATTTCTCATCGACAAGGGTAAGCATTGCAAAACCACAGTGCTGTCCAATGGTTTTACATTTTCCATTGCAGAGTCCAGGCTTGAGGAGATGAGTTTTGCGTGGGTGATTTTTTTTAACTAGGCTGGGGGGCAGTGTGGGGGGTGGTGGTGGCTATAACCAAACAATAACCATACAGGATGCCGGCTTTTTTTATTTTTGTCTTTGCAGACGACAGGACACATGGAGCGGACTTAAAAATAAATCTAAAAAATATTTCATTTGTAAAGAGGGTTTGAAAGGAAACGATGGCTTCGAACAGCATCTTCGAGTCTTTTTCGTCATTCCAGCCTTGCTTCGTGAGGGGTAAGTCCTGTGAAACTTCCTAATTCCAAAAATGGCTCAGCCAGGAGGTCCCGGGGCTCTGGGGCTCCGGAAGCTCAGCCAGGAATCCCGGGGCTCTGGGGCTCCGCAAGCTCAGCCAGGAGATCCCGGGGCTCTGGCGCTCCGCAAGCTCAGCCAGGAGGTCCCGGGGCTCTGGGGCTCCGCAAGCTCAGCCAGGAGGTCCCGGGGCTCTGGGGCTCCGCAAGCTCAGCCAGGAGGTCCCGGGGCTCTGGGGCTCCGCAAGCTCAGCCAGGAGGTCCCGGGGCTCTGGCGCTCCGCTTGCTTAGCCAGGAGGTCCCGGGGCTCTGGCGCTCCGCAAGCTCAGCCAGGAGGTCCCGGGGCTCTGGGGCTCCGCAAGCTCAGCCAGGAGGTTCCGGGGCTCTGGGGCTCCGCAAGCTCAGCCAGGAGGTCCCGGGGCTCTGGGGCTCCGCTTGCTCAGCCAAGAGGTCCCGGGGCTCTGGGGCTCCGCAAGCTCAGCCAGGAGGTCCCAGGGCTCTGGGGCTCCGCTTGCTCAGCCAGGAGGTCCCGGGGCTCCGGCGCTCCGCAAGCTCAGCCAGGAGGTCCCGGGGCTCTGGGGCTCTGGGGCTCTGCTTGCTTAGCCAGTGGATCGGAGCCCTGGGTGATGGGGCTGGTGCTATTCTTGGTGGTGTTCTGTCATATAGATTGTCTGAAAATGCTTTGTTTTGTGGCTGGAGTCTTTGAAATCTTGCGGGCGATCACATTTAGGAACATTAAGGAATAGCAGGCACTTGAGAGGAGTTATTTTGTGATGTACAAATGAGATTCTAAACTTTCACTCGATAACCAACAAGGATAACACCACAGGTAATTACGGCAGACTTAAATAGGGGGTGGAGCCTAACAGGTTACCGCACACCAGCACATCCCCATTGTTAACATTGTGGAAAGTGTATTTAGTGAAGAGGTTTTGAAATGTACTTGCAGTCACATTTGTGCTGCTAAGATGATTACAGGTACCACATAAATCGACGAACTTTAGTCTAGCATTGCACATCTCCAGACTAGGTATTGTGAATCTGTTGGGTTTAGTTTGGGTCACCCTGTCCGTATTGAGACAGGAGTTCCCAGTTTTCCCAAATTCAATGCACTGCTCCAGAGAGGTCAGTTCTCTGCATGTTAAAAGTAGTGTAGAAATGTGTTGGTCTCTGACTATGGACTTGTTTGCTGTCTTGATTTTTTCTAGGGAAGTGTCATTGCATTTGTCTCATTATCGGCAACACTTACCAGACATTAAATCCGTTACTAGAAAACAGAAAGATTGTGTATAACACCTTGTGCTTCCCAATCACAGCATTACACCTCCAGGTTTTCTTATAGTCTGGGACAGGTGCTTCATCATTTGTGCTTTCTCTGGAACCCTTATTGTGTTTAGTTTCTATACAGAACAATTATTCAATACTGACACTGCACACTGGAAACTAAATAGAACCATTTTATCCAATAGAACCGTAATTCATGGTTCCAAAGTTGCTGTGCCCCTTAATACTAACTCTCTTTTTCACAGACCCCCTTCTCTTCACCATACTTCTCTATACCTCACATTAACACAATGGATTGCTTTAAAGACAATATCCAGAACTCCAGTCAAAATTTGTGAATCACCAGCACCACAATTTACAAATGTTTTATACATTACTTTTGCAGATTCTGATACATTTTTCTGTGGGGTCTGTGGACCCCACAAACCCACACTAAAACTCTCTTTAGCTTTGTCAAAGATGGTAGAAGCGTCACTGGCGCACAGGCTCCTAGCATCTCAGGATCTGGTTATTTAAGAAGGACGTTATAGCAGAACATGTCTGCTCCATGCAGCTTTCACAGAAGCAAGAAATTAAATCCGTTCTACAGTATAATTCTATACTGTGTATGATTTCCATGATTTAGCTATACAATAACATGTCATGTTGTGCCACATGCAGAGGTAGAAACACAGATGTACATGATTGCTTTTTGTTGTTTAGCAGTATTATTATTATTATTATGAAAGGCAACCAGTTATCATATTTACCCCGGTGATTTAAACAAGTGTAATGATCAAAAAACAAATGCATTGTGTTAGTTTTGCACAGGAAGCATTTCTCAGTAGCTCAGTGGGATACATTGCGGTTTGCAATAGTCAGAGCATATTGAGATGTTCTTATTTCAAGGGTTGTTTTCTGAGAAAAGAGTAGATCAACCCAAACCAAGCTGATTCATGCACAGGCATGGGAGTCCTGGGACAGGCTTGGTCCTGCTGTCCATTGCATTAGTTTTGGTTTCCTAAGAGAAACACGTGGTAGGGTATTTTCTTTGCTGTAATGGCTTGAATCTCAAAGCTCTACAGTAACCCATAGCACTGTTTTCACCCCTACTTAATCCCATAATAAGTGTCTAGAACAGTTTCACACACACATGATTGCACAGAATCTATTAAAACCCTTTAAAATAAATCATTCTTGAAATAACCTTTTTAACAAAGCTTTGTGAATGGGGCTGCACAATTACATCCCTTTTTTCACTGCTTGGGTTTTCATGTCGATAGATAGTGGTTTCATAGCAGGGTAGTTGGTGCATTGATTTTCTGTAGTTCATTGATTTTTGTTATATTTGGGAAGCTAACCCTTATTAACCCTTATAAAGGTTTCCCACAGTAAAACACAGCACAGTGTAATAAAGCACAGCAAAGTGTAATAAAGCACAGCGAAAGCACGGAGAGGCATAGGTAAGCACTGTAAAGCAATAAGAGGTATGGTAAAGCATATTTAAAAACATGGCAAACCATGGCGAACTATGCATCGTATCACCAAGCTTACTGAAGGTTTCTATTAGGCAGTGGAATGACAGTCCAGGGTAACAATTACAAACATAGTTATCAGTTTTTCTAAATTAAGTGTAGGTTTTAGCAATGTGACAAACTTATAGTAACTTCCAGACTGCAGGAAATAAACTATAAATAAATTAAACATTCAGCACATTACCAATATCTACGTCAGCCTGACATGCAACATGAAAGCGATTACACAGAAACTGGTACATGATTTTTTTTTAAAAATTGAATTCAAGTACGTTTGAATTAAATATGAATTCTGATGCCCACTCACCCCAAAATGAATGAATTATGATCATAGAAAAAGGATTTCATCAATTCACAAATATTGTGATTAGAGGAAACAGTATTTTTTTTTTTTTTTTACATGTAATGAAGTGTATATCTACATATTATAATGAATTGGCATCTCAGCCCATTGAATTGAATGGAAAGGTAAGGGCTGGGTGCAAACCATTTGGATCAAAGACAAACGTGTTTCCATTCAACTAGAGAGCAGGCTCTGTAGTGGAGAGGTAAGTACGGGTCTCACTCTCATATCAGGGTTATTACTCATCAGCCTGTAGGAGGAGATTCATTAAAATACGTGCTGCATCACAGCATCTTTGAAGAGTGTCAGTGTAGAGTAATTGCAGGCTTTTTTGACTCTGCTGTTTGGGGTGCCGAGGAAGGACCTCATCAGACATGTGTCAGCCTCTAAGTCATTTTTAATTTTCAGGAAAACACAAGCTGGACATTCTCTCTGCTTCCTACGCCTAGCCCAGCTTTAATAACTGCAATTATGCAATTACAGTCTGTGAGGCTTCAAACTTGTGCCGGGACAAACATACATTTGTCATGTTCTAATATTTGATTTCTAAATTCTGAGGATAATTGAAAACTCTTATAATTTTAATAAACAGAGGAAACCCTATAATAGAGCACTATGTATATTACAATAGAGGGGTAACGAGGCAAGGACTACAAGATGCAGAACACAGCAATATTTACAGCTGCTTTGCTCTTTATTTTTGAAGTTTACTTTCATTTCTGTTATATCGATATTAAGGGATGCTAAAATGAAAGTAAAAATGAATACCCAGCAACAGGGCACATGCAATCCTAATTTAAGTCCACATCGGCATCCTGAGATTTTGCTTTTTTTGCCTGTCTTGAGGTGAAATGTACTAGGTAGATCTTTAGTTTCTAGGTAGATTTCTGTAGCATGCAAGTTAATAAAAATGCAGATGACTTTTCTAACAGGTCTGTGACACTCTGCTGACCTTTGACTTGGACGTGAACCTTCCGTGCTCCTGCAGCCCCCTCAGGGCTAACCTGCAAACAGCAGGCGAGAGTGCCAGAGTGCTCTCCCTGCGACGGGGGGCTGCAGTTCAATGGGGGGGGGGGGGTTGGGTCATGTTAAAACAAGACTCCCTCACCCCCATAAAAGAAACTATCCTGCAAAAATGCAAACCAGCTCTTACAGGGTCCACATTTACAAGATAGCAGGATTAAACAGGCATTGGGCAGAATACTTCTCTATGTTACATGTACACATCAATACTCATTTAACAAACAAATACCTTTTATTTGTGCACTTAGTTCTTTCTTTTTTATTTATGATTTCTGTATTAATTCCCCATTACATGTGTGCTGCAGATTAGCGAGCATATCTATATAATACTATACTGATACCAAGAATGTATTCTTTAGGCTTTGACAATGCTTATTTACAGTAAATATCAGTTCAGTGCTGTGATACATTACCTGTTCTTATTCATATTTCTAGTACACTATGTTTCAGTGCAAACCCATAAACATAATTTGCATGTAGCTGTTTAAACAAAACATAAAGTTATTTTTCATTGTTCTCGACACAAAAAAAGCCAGGAGAGCTTGTTTAAGAAAAAAAAAAACATTCCCAGTGTCTGTCTGCTCTTTTAAAGTTTCTGATTAATCAGTTAGTTCGTAAGTGGGGGGGGGGGGGGGGGGGGTGGGTTGTAATTCTGAGTTTCTGTAAAACACAGGAATAAAATAGAACCTGAATGAAAGTATTGTGTGGTTTTTGGTGCTGAGTCGCGTCATGAGGGGGAGCATGAGTCGTGAATTCTTGTTGCATCGGTCAGAGCGCTTTACTGTACTGCAGGAAGCAGACATGTCTCCTCCATACACACACACACTCACACATCACAATGGAAACACAGCATTCTCCAATGAGAAACAGCCCCTACACTAAACGCTTCTTACATCTTATAAAAACTTCTAAACTAGGACCTAACCCATCAAGGTAGTGTATCGAGTCTTGTGATCCGGTGCTCACCGATTTGAATCCTGGCCATGTTGAGTTACCATACTTGTCTGGGGGCACACAAAGAGTGCTGTATCAACCTATGTGCAACCAGTGGGATTAGGGATGAAACTTGGACATCCGTAGTTCACCTCAGCAACAATACCTGAAATCTGCTGAATATTGTGCCAGTCTCAAAACACCACAGTGTTTTATTCCATGCTGCTAACTGATCTGTTACACACAGTTTTTCATTTGGTTTAATGGGGTCAAGTCAGATTGTTATGAATATTATTATTGTTGGTGACATTTGTAATCCCAGCGCTAGAGTGTAGTACAGAGTACCTGGGTGGTGTCTGTTATAGAGAGGAGGGAGTCACAGCAAAGTAACAGTAGCCAGCATTACACACACACACCCCCCACCTTTCCCCTGGGAAGCATGGAGCTGAGAACAGGGATTCTCATCCATGATCTACTAGTCTACGGTTCATAACTCGGTCCCACGGCTTCATTAATCGTTCTCAATATTAAGTCAGTAATTCCCCTGCTGTTTCCCTTGCTGAAGCCATGACACCCAACTGAAAAGGAACACCGGTACCCCACCAGCTACAAAAATAATCAGACTTTCAGTTGAATTGTTCTCCATCCCATATATCTGTCTGTTGTTTACTTGGAAATGTCCACGAAGGGCACTTTTTCTGTCTTTTCTTTCTTCGTTACTCGATACTCGTAAGAATTTATGGCCCCCCCCCCCATATCGGCGTGTGAAGAAAGAGAAAAACAAGCTGTTTTCATCGTGAGATTTTGCTTTATCAGTTTGTCCAGGTTTTACAGAAGGAAACTCATAATTCTTGTTTTATCCGAGTTGGGTAGTTTTTTGGGGAAAAAAGCAGGTGCACAATTCTTTAAAAGAAAGCCCTGGTGTCAGAAAGCTCATATATTAATTTGAATGTGGTTGACCACAAAGGATAATGGCCTTCTGCATCATTATAGTCCAGGCACTTGCTTATAGACCCTACCCAGGAAACCGAGAAAGACTCTTAGGTAAAAACAACTTCACTTGCCCCAGTACTGAAGCATTCTGTTTGAAACATTGACATGATTTCTTTCACTTCGAAGTCAAAAACTGAAGAGATGATAATCTTTTCTTATGTAGACTGCACACACATACCTAGTTTATTTTTTATTAGTTTATTTATTTATGCTGGTTATACTGTATAAGTTCAGTACATCTGCATGTTTGTTTGCTTGATTCCACAGTTTAAAACACATTCCCGTTCTTCTATTGCAATTACGATGCTTTATCTTGGTAACATGATCTACCTTATTCTTTTTTTTTTTTTTTACCATGCTTGCCTATGCTTTACCACACCGTGCTTTACTCTTTGTTTAGCTTTTACAGTAAACATCCATTACAGCAGTTTTTAATTTAGGGTGCGTTCACACTCGGTATGAAACAAATCAGCATTTTTACAAGACATGAAAATCTATCTGCTTACATTATTTACTGTTGTTTTTCTGCCTGCAATAACCAAAGAACAGATGCTTCACTCAAACAGCCTGTGGTGACTGCTGGTTGACAGAACATTCTAAGAACACTCTTATCTCTGTGCTTTATGAGCACAGAGATATTGAAACACTGTTGCTGTTTTGTGCAGAGGTGTCATCTGCAACATTTGTACGATTTTTATCATGAGTAGGTAAAGTTTTTAACTGTTTAGAACTTTTTCCGCCCAGCAGTATAACAAACTACTGGAATGGGAACGGTGACCTTCGAGGTTCTGTGAGGGGGATGTTACAAGTTGTTTTCTGGTTCTTGGACCTTCTTAGCTCTCTGACCTGCTCACTCCCTGTGCCCTCTCTCATACTTTAAGATCTCAAGATGCCGGTACTATCAGAATAAAAGATCTGTGCTAAGTCTGATATGTTCAAATTCCATGTTTACAATGCACTGTATATTGTTAGACCGCTCTGCACCGTTCGTACAGACTATTGGCTGCGGCTATCTCCTTTTTTGCGCAGTATTGCTATCTCTCTTTCTATCTCTCTCTCTCTCTCTCTCTCTCTCTCTCTCTCTCTCTATCTCTCTCTGCGTTTCTTTGTAGTGCTGCCTCTGTCTGTCTCTCCTTCTCTAAGAGACCTCTGCGCTGATCTCACACGTGCTGATGAAGCCAGAAGTTGTCGGCTGACCCCAGTTATTACTCACCTATAATAATCCCTCTAATAGGCCGTGTCGGCTCCTCTGTCTCCACCAGACACCTGCCCTGCACCATCACCACCACAGCTGCTGAGAGCTCCATTCCACACTATTGTTACTGTCTGTGTCATCACTGGGTATGGCTGTCTATCCCTTCTCCCCCCTAACCCTCCAGGCTGGATTCCTACCTCAAAGGGAGTCAGACAGAAACTAGCGTGAAGGAGAGCTCAGACTGAAGCAACACTTCATCCAAAACCCAACTTGGGCAGATACAATTTAGCACAGGGGTTGGTTCCATTCCTGGAGTTATGCCTACTACATGTTAATATATATATATATATATATATATATATATATATATATATATATATATATATATATATATATATATATATTAAAATAAGGAGTTTATCTCTGTTTGTATTGAGGAAGGTGAGATGAAGAGGAAGCAGGTTGAGTCTTCATTTCCTCTTCTCACACTCAAATATTTTCTGCAACACGTTTTAAAAGGTGCTTTCCAATATTCAAACAATTCTAGTTGCTGCTCCTTCATAGGAACTCAAAAAACACGGTGCTAGGTGCTTCCACAAAGTGCGTTCATACAGTAGAATAATAAAGCATCTTCACTGGGGTTGCTGCATCCACAAGGGCATCAGAGTTGACCGAAATTCATAGATAAGTTGTTCTGATATGTATCGATAGAAATAAATGTTGGATGTAAGAAGACAAACTGATATTGGTATACAAATGTGCTGTTTGTGCAGTTAGAATCGCTCTTCTTCTTCTTCTTCTTCTTCTTCTTCTTCTTCTTCTTCTTCTTCTTCTTCTTCTTTTTTTTCAGGAAGGTAGCTGGCTTTAGTCTCCAGCAAACTATTTCACCACAATAACAACACCACTCAACCCTATGTAAAACACCAGACTGTAAAATTACACTGATTAAGAATTCTAAAGTCATTATCCTGTGATGATCATGATGGTATATCATGATCCCTGTTGGTGTATCTGTTAGCATGCGAGCAGAAATGCTGAAGCCAGAGCTTTCAAATGATAGAAGTAAGATAGAGAATCCGCCCTTGAAATGTACTGTGTGAGAATGTACATTTCAGTGCTTGTTGGTGCTGTAGTCAAAATCAAACTCTGAATTTGGAATCATCTACAATTTACACGTGAAAAACCTGCAGCTGATGTGTGGGGTCAATGGACTCTGTTAAACAAAAGGAATGTTCAAAAGGGGCACGTATAAACTTTGGTGAAACTTGACTCTAAACAGCGGAGAAGGGTTTCATGTAATGCAAACTGAATTCAATTCATCAAAATGGTCCTTAGCAAACAGTTCTTACAACAGTCACTTCACGCTTTGTGAATACGGCACAATGCTTCCCTTACCTCTGGGTTATTTTTGTGGAGGTATTTTGATCCCAAAACCAGACTTTAAAAATGCTGGAGGTTGCTGGCTGTATAGCATAGCAGTACTATATTTCTTTATTCGGTTTGCTGGGTGACAGTGCTGGAGAGGTAAGAATGAACAGTTTTGACTAGTGTTTATTTTTCATGTGTAGGATGAATTTTAAGGGGACGTACTGTATTTTTTGTGCTATTCAAGCCCATCTGCTTAAGAGCAATACACACCCACACACATTCTAATGCCGTCCAGTTGCAAACAAACAGTTGAGTGAAACAGAGCGGCGAGCCTGTGAGTTTCCAGCAGTGCTGACAAGGCTGGTCTGACTGTACAATGAAGTCAGGGTGAGAATGCCATTGTGTTCTGGTAACAGACTCCGGTTTGTCACCGCTGGTTGACTCGGGCTCGGACCGGGGGTGGGGGTTGGTTATGTCTCTGCTGATCAGATAACACTCCCGTCATTTCCAACACATCCCTGCACGCCCCTCTTGAAATATCCTGGGATACATTCCATTCAAGCCCTCTCCACCCACGGCTGCACCTGCTCTGGCTCGAATTAGGGGCTGCAGTCCAGACTCTCCCTCTCAGGGTGGGACTGCACTGCCCCCACTGTTGAAATAAACAAGCTGGTTCCTTCAACACCCCTACTCCCCACCCCAATATATCTGCAGTATTTTGGAAAGCTATACAATTTAATTTCATGAACTACCCAAGAGGAAATGCAGTATTTTGCTCCACAATGTCATTAGGACCATTGAAAAGAGAAAAAGTTATCGTAAGTAATGGAATCATGTGATTGTTGAGATTAAACGCATCGTTTTCTGTTTGAGTCATCACACTCAGAGATGCTTAGCGCTGCTGTATCTAGAGGTTTAGACATGTTTCTGAGAGCTCTAATGGGGCTGCACCGAGGCTTTGAAGGGTTTCAAAGTCGCCAGGATGTGATGACTGAAACAGAAAATGATATACAAACTGTGTCTAAACAACATGAAGAATGCGTCAAGATCACTGAGATATCTCACCAGTAGACAGAGAGCCCTGGAAATACTACAAGTATTACTAGTTTAGAATCAAGCACTCATGTGCAGCATACTCTAAATAAATAAGACCGAAAGGAGTTCAGTCCCTCAAGTACAAATGCATTTTCATCAGACCTTCAGACTTTTCAGTTTGCTGATTTCACGTTACATGCTGTGTGGAATGCCTTGAGCATTGTATTGTAAAACACTGTATTGCTGCATTTCTTTATCCAGTTTCCATGTCAGTTCTCTTCATGCCTACCACACTAAATCTTTGAGATAGAGGCTTGGGCTGTGTACTGTAGTTGTCTGACACTGTCGCTTTATGAATATGGTCCCATTTGTGCCAAAACCTATGAGCTAAATTACTGCTTTAAACAGTGAAAAATGCAATGCAGCCACAGAAACATGTAATAAAGCACAGTGAAAGCGTGGTAAAGCACATTCATCAAAATACCATGCAAAACACTGTGGTAAACTTTAAAGCATGGTAAAGCATACTGATAAAAAATACCATGCAAAATCACTGTGGTAAACTTTAAAGCATGGTAAAGCATATTCATAAAAATACCATGGAAATCACTGTGGTAAACTTTTATATGGGTGGTTCTACAGTAACAGGGGTGTCAAAAAGACTTTAGAAAAGCAGAGTCTTAGTGAACACATGCAGCTGTAATATGCTTATTGTCCAACAGCTGTCTAGAACATTTGTATCTTTTAATGACTAGACAGCTGTACTGTGATTGTACTGGGCAGACTGACTGCCTGTTTCACGGTGGAGTTCATCACAGTGTCTTTCTTTTGACTGCCCTGGGTACTCTGGGTCTTATTTACACCTTTGCCTGTTGGAAACAGAGCATTCAGAACCCAACTGGAGAGCTCGCACCTGTGCGTGCGTATTATCTGATAATGCCTCTGCTTCCTCATCGAAAGCAAGGACAGAAATAATGTGTGGTTGGAGTAGATGGGGGTTCCTGAAGTGCTGAAGGGCTGGGGAAGTAGAATAGGCTGGGGAGGAGGCTTCGCGTAGCTCCCTGACAGTTAGAGTGAGGGACGGGCATTGCGAAAGTATCAAACCACAGGCTGCTGATAAGAGCAAGGCTTCCGGAGCTCAGCACTCTTCAGGCAGGGTCGGCCTGAGCACAGGCACCCCCTTCCTGTAAACAGCTCGGCTCTCACGGCTGCACGCTGACAGTTACTCAGCCCCAGCTTTCCTTTAGCTGAAATAACAAGTGCAGCAGTTATTGCCACTCGACAGCCAAGCGCACATGCAGGTTCCAGACACTACCTTCTTCCTGCCTCGCTCTTTTTTGCTATGTGTTAAAAATGTTTTTACAGGAAGGTGTAACTGCTAACTGATATTGAAGTAGTGTGCTGTTATTAAGCTGCTAGGTTATAGTGCTGGAGAGCAAAGAATGGGAGTATTGTGCTAACACATAAATACAACTTAGAAACCCACTGAAATGACATTTATTTAAAGAACAATACAGCCATTAACCTGACATAATGAGCTTGATTACTAATGAAAGACATTGTTAGTTTTACTATTAACATAGTACCAAACTAGCATAGAGAGTACCAGTCAACAAGCCCCATGATCCTCTGCAAATAAGACAATAAAAAGGAGTTGTGAAGGGTACGAGGCAGGCATTCAGCCCGGGGGGGGGGGGGGGGGGGGGGGGTCGTGCTGATGTCAGTAAGCACTCCAGTGGGCTGTAAACATCAGCAGAGCTCTCACAGATAGAAGAACTGACGTGTGTGGGCCTTGAGACAGTCGTCAAGTTAAACTGGATTGAAGTTAAATGCATGCTGTGTTCTTTTGGCACATCGTCTGGCATACAGCCTACAAAACCACAACCTTCAAGTTCAGTATTTACAACAAAAGCTACTTTTGACATAATCCTTTATATCACTTTTATAAATGCATTATTAATTATTGGTGATTGATTTATAATAGTATATATACTTCTGCCTTTGTTTGTGGTTGCCTGGACTTTTACTGTACTTGCTGTTAGTTTTGAAAGCACCACATCAGTGAGTGTGCAGTGTTTGCAATCAGGCGGCTGGTTGTCGGTGTGGGCAGAGAGCAAGCCGCATTCTTCACCACCTTCCCCACAGCACTGATAGCTCCCAGTGTGGGCACTCATCGGGCTGGGTCCAGCCACAAGCGCCGCTCACACCTGACCTCATTCTACTATTAATGTGCTTCTATCTCTGCGGCTACCAAATTTATTTAATAGCAGGGCAGACAGGCAGCTGCAATGACTCGCAATGCACTTGCTCACACACACACACACATGCTGCAGTCATGTAGCTGCACAGAGTATATACAGTAGCCTGTCGACTGTAGAGGTGGTACTCATATTTCCATACCCGATATGAATCCTCTCTCCCTACAAAGTTCCCTGTGTTTCAGCCTTACTGCCTGCAGCATCAGTCCTTTGGAATATGATTCGTCATACAAATGAGTAGATCGCTGATAACGCTGTGTCGTGCAGGCAGCCACAGACTCTGGGCTGTTCAGCTCACTGGCTGCTCAAACACAGCTATTGTCAGTGAGAAAATGAACAAACAGCGTTCTTGGAAAATGGCAAGGACAATCTGCAAGCTCTCAGTTTTGTTCATATAATTGCCAGGCTGCAGGTAACTCTGCAGTTTACCACAGTGCTTTTGCACAGTATTTTCAGTTTTCCCTTCATGCGTTTCCCATGTTTATACTATGCATTTACCATAGTTAATTAATCTTTATTTTTTTATATAGCGCCTTTTATAGTGGACCACCATCACAAAGCACTTTACAAGTGTGAACAATGCATCTGCTGCAGAATCACTTACAACAACGTCTCACCCCAAAGACGGAGCACAAGGAGGTTAAGTGACTTGCTCAGGGTCACACAGTGAGTCAGTGGCTGAGCTGTGCTTTACTATGGGAAACTTTTACACAGCAACAGATAGAAATTAGAACAGTACTGCAGTTCTGGTTCATTTTAAAGGTCAGAAGAGAGGTTTCTGCAGTTTTGTTTTCTTTGTTCATTATTTAGGAAGATCGGAGTGTTTACGTCTTTGGATTTTATTTTCACAAAAGAAACGTTCATTTTGCATTTTTATTGCTATAGTGCAAATGTATTAATCTGTTACCATGTAAATACTGCATTGTATATCTCGGAGTGTAGCTGACTGTTAGCTTTTTTTTTTTTTTTAACTAAATATCGTTTTGTTTTTATAAGATTATATACATATACTTACAATTAAGTAAATGCACCATTTAGCTCTAGTAAAAACGTAATAAATGAAAAAGTAGCCAGTACACATACAACAGTGCCCCTGTGCTGCTGCTCCTCCTGCTGTGATTGTTCAGCAGCTTGTTCCAATAAAGTTTATTCAATAGCCTCTTGTTCAAAACTTTATAAAACACCCGTGCTGCAGACAAATGAACAGAGACTAATGCTGCTGTGGTGCGCTTGAATACAAATAAGTTATCTGGCTGCACCCAATTTAATGAAATGTCTTCACACCATCCAAACCCAGAGACTAGCCTACACTATACATCGTTCACATAGTTCACTGCACACATTGATATATATATATATATATATATATATATATATATATATATATATATATATATATATATATATATATATATATATATATATATATATATATATATATATATATACTATATATTATAATATATAGACAATAGATATAGACAATAGATATATTGTACCTACAGTAATTAATGACTTTTTTAAGGTGCAAAAAGATAAAAATCAAGATAATGCCGAGTAAAATAAATATCTAATAAAATGAGTTTTAGAAATATCTGAAAGACAATATTAACTGTGTGGTTTTCCACGAGCTCCAACACCACAACACATACTAAAACTCCCCTGCTTTCTATCTAATACAGATGATATCTACTGCAAACCTGCCTGTATCCCTCTGAGCACTCACTCAGAGTGACAGAACAAAGATGTAGGCTCTGGAGATTCCACTTCTACTGGTAGCATTGGAGTCCAATTTAATGCAAACTCAGAGAAATGGAACTCTGTCATCGCAGTTTCTCCTGCTCAGTAATCTGAAATGATCAAACTGCACAATGCATCCCGAATGTAGTGGGGTACCGTACTGGAAGCTCCATGGCAGGGGTCTGCCTGGTTGTGTGGAGGATAGAGATGGAGGATAGTTGTCTGTAGGGTGTGTGTAAATGCACAGGCTATTCCTGCCCCTGTGGTACTTAACACAAACTTTAAAAATTGTGAGTTTTTGTTTTAAGGCTGCCATTGATTTAGGATTCTTGAATATGTGCCACTTCCAGACTACCAATTTACCTAACCAATTGCATCCAGAGTAAAAGTTTATCATCTATTTTATGTTCTTCTGACTCAGAAGGTAAGAATGTTTTATTATTGCCGTCCTGTTGAATCCAGGGAAAGCTGTAAAACAAGCAGCTCTGTTAGCGATCTGTTTGGTTTGGCTGGACGGGCGTGTGTGTGTATGTGTGTGTGTGTGTGTGTGTGTGTGTGTGTGTGTGTGTGTGTGTGTGTGTGTGTGTGTGTGTGTGTGTGTGTGTGTGTGTGTGTGTGTATGTGTGTGTGTGTGTGTGTGTGTGTGTGTGTGTGTGTGTGTGTGTGTGTGTGTGTGTGTGTGTGTGTGTGTGTGTGTGTGTGTGTGTGTGTGTGTGTGTGTGTGTGTGTGTGTGTGTGTGTGTGTGTGTGTGTGTGAGTGTGTGTTCAGGGTTTGGATCTCCCTGGGTTCCTGGTCCAATAGAATATAAGTTTTCCCCAGGTGCTCCGTCCCTCCCATCTCCCAAAGCAGCTGCTGGGGCGGCACACCTAATTACATACTGCTGAGCATCCAAACCAACACCCACGCACACATACATACACTCACACACACAGACCAAACACACACCCATACCCACACCCACGCATACACACACAGACCAAACCCACACCCACACACATCCACACACACACGCACACAGAACAAACCCAAACCCACATACATGCATACACCTACACACACAGACCAAACTCACACCCAAACCCACACCCATACATACACATTCATACACACAGACCAACCCCCCCCCCCACACACACACATACATACACCTACACAAACAGACCAAACCCACACCCACACACATCCACACACTCACACACACACACACACGCACACAGACCAAACCCACACCCACACACATCCACATACTCACGCACACAGAACAAACACACATGCACACATACACGCACACAAACCAAACTCACACCCACACACACACATGCACACACCCACACACATGCACACTCACACACAAAGACCAAACCCACCACACACCCACACCCACCCACACACACACGCACACAGACCAAACCCACAACCACTCTCACACCCACACACATGCACACAGAACAAACCCCCCCACACACACAAACAAAAGCATGCACACAGACCAAACCCACATCCACACACACATGCACACATGCATACTCACACACACACACATGCACACACACACACTCACACACACACACAGACCTGTGCCCCAGCCTCTGTCTCTCCACCTCGAACGGTCTTCTCTCTCCCTAATCGCTTTTTAGGAAGCTGTTGTTTGATGTCTTGATAGCTGCAGTAACCTTACCCCCCCCCCCCCCCACATCATTGTAGAACTGGCCGCCTATCTTTCAGACTACTGATTCTGCCCATATAATTACTGGAGCTGAGTAATTCATTGAATACTGGCTTCTGTTTGAAAAAAAGAATACAAAAGAAAGAAAAGAACTAGATGGATTTGCATGACATTTTCCAACTGCAAAATGAGCAACAGATTGCACCTGGAGATATTAGCTGAGAAGCTTGCATAGAAAAGCCTGGAGCATAGGGGAGCCTGCTAGCTATCAAAGTGGGATGAATGCTACATAAGGCTAGATTCTCAAACATATTTATTCCTGCAAAAGTCATTTATGCCAAAAACGCACCCAAGGAAGTTACCGAATCAGAAATAAACAACTTAGACTTTTCATTTAGGTGCTTGTGAGCAGTCTGTAGCAGGAGTTTCTTTTTTATTGTAGAATTGTAATTAGACTAGCTAATCGAGGGCTGTACCTGTGGTAGAGCCAGACCCTCTCCCCTCTCAACCAACGTGAGGTCAGGTGAACCAGCTCGTTTAGTGGTGCACGTGGCAAACCTGTACAAAGCGTCACAAGACACCTGCAGGGAAAGTTCACAACAGCCAACCAGAACCACATCATTTGTAGCTGTTGTCCTTTAATTGTCCTGTGATGGAGTGAATGCCAAAGCAAAACTAACACAATAGGAATTTAAAGTGGGAAGACAATTTGAAAACGGCAGCCTGTGTTCTAATTATAACAAGCCGCGCACACCTTTGAAATCCCCCTGTGCCTCGTTCCAAGTGTGTCTGTGGGTGCCAGCTGAGCAGGCACAAGCTCCCATAATCACGGAGCAGCAATGAGGATACCCCAAAGCCTGCTCGCACTGACTGTCTCCCTCGCCAGGAATGAATGAGTCAGCTCAGGGTACAGCTCTGCAGACTGAACACAGCCCCCTGGAGATTTTACACACAGACAAACAGGCATCTGCTCTCCCATAGGGGGCACTGACCTGTCACACAACACACCTGTTATTTATTAATCATTAAATAATAATAATATCTTTATTTTCATATAGCACCTTTCATAGTGGACCACCATCACAAACCGCTTTACAGAGGTGGGCTGTGAACTGTGCATTACATGCAGAGTCACTTACAAGAGGACATTGATTTAAGGTCTCATCCACAAGACAAAGCACAAGGAGGTAAAGCAACTTGCTCAGGGTCACACAATGAGTCAGTCAATGGCAGAGGTGGGATTTGAACCGGAGACCTTCTGGTTGCAAGCCCTGGACTTTAACCACTGGACCGCACTGATCTCCAAAAGAAAATTGAATTGGGGAAGAGCATCTTACTGTTGCGTTTTATTGGTACACCCTGTGAAAAAAGTATCTCAAAGGGCAACATGGAGATGTATGTAAAAAGAAAGAAGTTCTACTGGATTCATGAGCCCCAAACACAGAAACCTGCAGGCTAATGGAGCAATGGGATTGACGCCCGTTCTTATAATGTGCTTACAAAATACCCAAGGGACGCTTTTACTTGTTTATATACCTATTAAAATATTATAAGGAATGATTTAACATTAAATAAATGAAGGATTGACATTTATAATACTGTTGGGCAAAATCTAATTAAATGAAACTGAATTTGGGTAAGAAAATAATCAATATTGGATGAATTTGCTATAAAGATATGGTATAATAATAGGAGCATGCTATAGACCGCCAGATTCAGACGGTGAGCAAAATAATCTGTTATACAATGACATTAGAAATGTGTGTAGCAAAGGAAAACCCGGTGGGTAGCGCGAAGGACGAAATAGAAATGGTGGAAATGACAAATGACTGCTTCCTAACACAATTTGTGAAGGCACCCACTAGAGGGGAGGCATGCCTTGATTTAGTCTTTTCAAATAACGAAGATAGAATAACTAAAACAGAGGTCAGAGAACCACTGGCAAACTCAGACCACAACATGGTCTCATTTGAAGTGTTTTTTAAATCCTCAAAAGTAAAGACTAAAGCTAAGGTTTACAATTTTAGAAAAGCAAACTATGAAGGCATGAAACAGAGACTAACAGAAGTAGATTGGAGTAAAATAGAGAAAACACCCACAGAAGAAGGATGGTTGTTCTTCAAAAATGTAGTACTAGAGGCGCAAAACAATTATATCCCTAAAGTAGACAAATCTAAATGTAAAACTAAATTGCCAAAATGGTTTAATAGATCAATTAAAAAAAATATTCAGCGAAAAAAGGCACTTTACAGAGCATTAAAAAAGGACCAAAAAGAAAGTACACAGAAAGAGTACACAGAACTGCAAATGCAAGTCAAAAAGGAAGTTAGAAAGGCCAAGAGAGAAATAGAAATGAACATTGCTAAGGGAGCTAAAACCAATTCCAAAATGTTTTTCCAATATTACAACAGCAAGAGAACATTCAAAGAGGAGATTAAATGTTTAAGAGATACAAATGGCAAAATCGTAGAGGAAGAAAAAAAAATAGCAAATATGTTAAATGATTACTTTTCACAAGTTTTTACAAAGGAAGATACTGACAACATGCCCCACATGTCATCCAGTTCCTATCCAGTTTTAAATAACTTTAGCATAACTGAGGCAGAAGTGTTAAAGGGACTAGGAGCTCTTAAAATAAACAAATCCCCTGGGCCGGATGAGATCCTCCCAGTAGTACTCAAAGAAATGAAAGAAGTTATTTACAAACCGCTAACCAAGATCATGCAGCAGTCTCTTGACACAGGGGTGGTACCGACAGACTGGAAAATTGCAAACGTAATACCGATCCACAAAAAGGGAAACAAAACTGAACCAGGTAACTACAGACCAGTAAGCCTGACTTCTATTATATGCAAACTTATGGAAACTATAATAAGAGCCAAAATGGAAAATTACCTATATGGTAACAGGTACTGGGAGACAGTCAACATGGTTTTAGGAAAGGGAGATCGTGTCTAACTAACTTGCTTGATTTTTTTGAGGATGCAACATCGATAATGGATAATTGCAAAGCATATGATATGGTTTATTTAGATTTCCAGAAAGCTTTTGACAAAGTCCCGCACAAAAGATTAATTCTCAAACTGAACGCAGTTGGGATTCAAGGAAACACATGTACATGGATTAGGGAGTGGTTAACATGTAGAAAACAGAAAGTACTGATTAGAGGAAAAACCTCAGAATGGAGTGTGGTAACCAGCGGTGTACCACAGGGATCAGTATTAGGTCCTCTGCTATTCCTAATCTACATTAATGATTTAGATTCTGGTATAGTAAGCAAACTTGTTAAATTTGCAGACGACACAAAAGTAGGAGGAGTGGCAAACACTGTTGCAGCAGCAAAGGTCATTCAAAATGATCTAGACAAGATTCAGAACTGGGCAGACACATGGCAAATGACATTTAATAGAGAAAAGTGTAAGGTACTGCACGCAGGAAATAAAAATGTACATTATAAATATCATATGGGAGATACTGAAATTGGAGAAGGAATCTATGAAAAAGACCTAGGAGTTTTTGTTGACTCAGAAATGTCTTCATCTAGGCAATGTGGGGAAGCTATAAAAAAGGCTAACAAGATACTCGGATACATTGTGAAAAGTGTTGAATTTAAATCAAGGGAAGTAATGTTAAAACTGTACAATGCACTTGTAAGACCTCATCTTGAATATTGTGTGCAGTTCTGGTCACCTCGCTATAAAAAAGATATTGCTGCTCTAGAAAGAGTGCAAAGAAGAGCGACCAGAATTATTCCGGGCTTAAAAGGCATGTCATATGCAGACAGGCTAAAAGAATTGAATCTGTTCAGTCTTGAACAAAGAAGACTACGTGGCGACCTAATTCAAGCATTCAAAATTCTAAAAGGTATTGACAGTGTCGACCCAAGGGACTTTTTCAGCCTGAAAAAAGAAACAAGGACCAGGGGTCACAAATGGAGTTTAGAAAAAGGGGCATTCAGAACAGAAAATAGGAGACACTTTTTTACACAGAGAATTGTGAGGGTCTGGAATCAACTCCCCAGTAATGTTGTTGAAGCTGACACCCTGGGATCCTTCAAGAAGCTGCTTGATGAGATTTTGGGATCAATAAGCTACTAACAACCAAACGAGCAAGATGGGCCGAATGGCCTCCTCTCGTTTGTAAACCTTTCTTATGTTCTTATGTTCTTATGGTATCAGTGGGCTCTCTGTAAGCATGTGGTTTTATATTGGATTGTTTCTGATTGATATAATAATTAATAACAGGTGAATGAGAGAATGCAATAGGTATTGCTGTCTATTGAACTAAGCCTGACGTCTGTTATATGGAAACTTATGAAAACTATAAGATCCAAAAGGGAAAATTCCCTATATGGTAACAGTATCCTGGGAGACAGTCAGCATGGTTTTAGGAAAGGAGGATCATGTTTAACTAACCTGCTTGATTTTTTTGAGGATGCAACATCGACAATGGATAATTGCAAAGCATATGACATGGTTTATTTAGATTTCCAGAAAGCTTTTGATAAAGTCCTGCATAAAAGATTCATTCTCAAACTGAGCACAGTAGGGATTCAAGGAAATGCATGCACATGGATTAGGGAGGGGTTAACATGTTGAAAACAGAAAGTAAAGGTTAGAGGAGAAACCTCAGAATGGAGTGAGGTAACCAGTGGAGTACCACAGGGATCAATATTAGGTCCTCTGCTCTTCCTAATCTGCATTAATGACTTAGATTCTGGTATAGTAAGCAAACTTGTTAAATTTGCAGATGACACAAAAATAGGAGAAGTGACAAACACTGTTGCAGCCGCAAAGGTCATTCAAAATGATCTAGACAAGTTTCAGAACTGGGCAGACACATGGAAAAATTACATTTAATAGAGAAAAGTTAAAGGTACTGCATGCAGGAAATAACATGTCCAATATAAAAACCATATGGCAAATATTGAAATTGAAGAAGGAATCTAAGAAAAAGTTCTAGGAGTTTATGTTGACTCAAAAATGTCTTCATCTAGACATTGTGGGGAAGCTATAAAAAAGGTCAACAAATTATTGGATATATAGTGAAAAGTGTTGAATTTAAGTCAAGGGAAGTAATGTTAAAACTTTACAAAGCATTAGTAAGATCATCTTGAATATTGTGTTCAAAAAGGATATTGCTGCTCTAGAAAGAGTGCAAAGAAGAGCAACCAGAATTTTTCCTGGTTTAAAGGGTATGTCATATGCATAAAATAATTGAATCTATTCAGTCTTGAACAAAGAAGACTACGCTGCGATCTGATTCAAGCATTCAAAATCCTAAAAGGTATTGACACTGTCTACCCAATGGACTTTTTCAACCTAAAAAAAGAAACAAGGACCAGCGGTCACAAATGGATATTAGATAAAGGGGTATTCAGAACAGAAAATAGGGAGGCACTTTTTTACATAGACAATTGTGGGAGTCTGGAACCAGCTCCCCAGTAAACTTCAAGAAGCTGCTTGATGAGATTCTGATATCAATAAGCTACAAACAACCAAACGAGCAAGATGGGCCAAATGACCTCCTCTCATTTGTAAACTTTCTTATTTTCTTTTGCTGCCATGTCTTGTAAATCCTGATGAAGATGCATGGTACCAAAACGTTGATTTTAATCTTGATGTTGCACAAATAAAAGCTACACATATATACTTTAGCGTGAGGTTGTGTTCAGAATGGAGAGCTATGAGTGTGTTTGTCTGAATGATACGGAATGCAGGCTGCTGAAATAACAGTTGCAACACATAGTATATTGTTAGAAATCAGCTAGAAGCAGTTGACAAGGTTCGCTAAACATTGGCTCCTGTGCACATGTATTTTGTTTCTTATAGCTAATTTGAAAAACTAACTTGCTAAATTTATCCCAGCAATGAGTCTACATTGTGAGTAAAGAGATGAAGAGACACAACGGTAAGCCTGACCAGCAGCACACTGTGCGGTCTCAGGGTTAGTGCCAAGCACCGACAGCCAAGAAGGGCTCCCTGACCTGCTCCCTGACTCCATGACCCGCTCCCTGACTCCCCGACCCGCTCCCTGACTCCCTGATTAGCCTCCTCTCCTCACAGCTGTAGCAGCGCACTGAATAGAGGTTACACTGGGATAGCGTTGTTGAGGAATGGTTGCCAGACACTATGTGATAATCATTCATTAATGAACACAGCCCTGCTGTTGTCGGGTGTGTTTTAAACTGGGATGAGATGCAGAGCGCAGGGGTCCATGGAGGGTGGGATGATGTGTTGCAGGGGCCACCCACAGAGAACTCTTCTGCTGTTTCTGTTGTAGTTGCTGTTATTATTCCTTAAATAGCTGAATATTGACTAGACGAGACAAGTGCCTTACACGGTAAGGTCTGTATAATAGGGCACTCTTTCAATACCTTTAGTTATTTTGTTTTTATTAATAATATAAAGTAATACTTAAACTGTTCTAGACTGTTGTTGCCTCAAAAGTCTAGCCCAGTTTAATGATTAACAAACGTTGTCGTATTTATAAAAGCAGTCCCAAAATAACAAGTTGAATCTTAATGAGTAGTGTCCGTGCTTTGAGGCCAGTGTTAATAAATCACTTCTCGAGTGTGTTCGGTATAGGCGACATCACTCCCAAGCAGTGCCATTGTGCTTCTGCAAAAGATTTCAGGAGATCGAACTAGCATGGACGAGCTAGGAGCTTTAGTTAGAATTTGGTCATTCAGAGTGCTCATTTGTCCAAGCCATTTGATAAGAAATACATATTTTGTACATTTACAGGACAGACTGTTTTTTCCCACTTGCCCAGTTCACTCAGTCTTCAGATGGATTTACAGGAGGCCTGTTTACCAAACACACACTCTGTCGATATCCTCATCCTGGCTCAACTCTCTCCTTCTCTGAATGTGATTCTGTCTGGCTCTGTGCTGTGCGCTGTTAATCCCTGAGTTTGTAAAGGTGACACACACGCACACACACATACGGATCTGGATTTCATAGCATGCAGCTCCAGTGACTGAGACAGGGACTCAGAGAGGCTGCTGCCCAGACTGTCTGGCCCTGTGGTGATCACAGTGGGGGCTTATGTGAGCCAGCCAGAAAGGGATAAACAATCTCATTATCCTGGCTGAAGTTTTAGTGTTAGCCTGTATGACTCCTCTGCTTGGTAACCAGTTCAGCTGCCTCCACACAGTACAGAGATCAGGCTGTCATTCCGTTACTAGCCCTTATGAAAATGAAATACATGGATCATATATTTATAAGTTTGTGTTCTAATGCATTACAATATATCACAACTTGAATAAGTGAGCAGCCTACTCTGAGACTGGTTTTAATGTTTTAATGAAGCTGTACCACTAGGGGGCACTGCGAGCTGTGTAGCTGCACTCCTGTTGTCTGGTCCTAGAAATGGAAACGGCCACATGCTTTTATTTTTTCAGTGTCTAATTGTCTTCTTCTTTAAAGCTACCTGCTAGACAATATTTTCCCATCTGTTAACAGCATGTGCTGTATAAATAGGTACCCTTGTCCAGATTAACTGAAGGGATTTTTCAGTTTGAGCCCCATCTCATGCACTAGTTAAATTAACCCTAACCCTAAACAAGCCACTCGGCCCACCCTCATGAACTCACTGTGGACGTTTCTGGAGGATCTGTCAGCCCAGCTGGGATCCCAGTCACAGCTACTAAAGCAGAGCAGAGCAGAGGATGGGGGGAGTGTGCCTCTGGTTCAACTGGCAGCCATATCAACAAAGCTTTTACTCGTGAGTTTTTTTTATGTTTGTGTTAAATAAGCCAATTACAGTCTGGTACAGTTTCATGAAGAAACAAGGTAATAATGTAGTGAGCAGCTTCTGATCCAGGGAGTTTACACAGTTTAACTCTTAAACTCAGGTCCTGCATTCCCTCTAATGGAGCAGTAACACCAGGAGTCTGTAGGAGCCTTGGAATCCAGGTTCTGCTTCACTGACTTCATCCCTTGTCATCATCCCCCGTCATCATCTCCAAATGAGTCTCTGTGTATAGTTCTCTAATGAGTCTTTGTGTGGAGTTCACTAATGAGTCTCCGTGTGAAGTTCTCTAATGAGTCTTTGCGGCAGACAGATTCTGTCAGGAAGGCTACACCAAGCTAAGTTCCGGCTTGAATTCTAACTCAAGTGCTCTGAAAACCTCACAGAGTCTGGCATTGCTTGTGAATTGCCAGGCCAAAACACGGTTTGTTAGATGTCCTGCTTTATGAATGAAAACCTGCTTTTGACACGCTCTGCTCTTTTGGCTGTGGAACATACTAGCTGTATTTACTATTGTGTACTTTAGTTTATGCACTTATATTAATACAGCACTAGTTTTAAAGTGTGTGTATACATACACCCGTGAGTCGCTTTGGATAAAGGCACCTGCCAAATAAAGTACTACTACTAGTACTACTAATGCTTTGGCATCGACTCACCGTCCTGAGCCCACCCCCTGAGTTTGTGGCCAGGGTCCAGAGGAAGCTGACGGACTTCTTCTGGGCCGGAAAGCTCAGGGTCTCTGCGGCGGTTCTGAGCCTCCCTCTCGCCGAGGGGGGGCAGGGGTTGGTGTGCATCAGGAGCCAGGTGCACACCTTCCGCCTCCAGACCCTGCAGAGATACCTGTACGCAGACCCGGCACCGCAGTGGTGCACGCTGGCGTCCCTCCTTTTGCGCCAGCTGCACGACCTGGGCTCAGGACCCGGAGCATGTTTTCCGTTGGCCGAGACGTCGTGCCGACCGAGGGCCAGGGACTCCTGCTGGAGCCCCTGCTGCACAACCCCCACCTAGGTGCGCAGGCGGTGGAGTCCCCCTCGGTGCAGCACTCGCTGATCTCGGCCAAGGTGACCAGAGTCTGGGATCTCCTGGATCGCGAACGTTCGCCGTGGCTGACGCCCGAGGCGCTCGCTGCCAGGGCGGCTCGGGTGTCCATCCGGACGGCCGGCCGAGCGATCCAGGAGTGCAAAGCAGCGTTGCACCCAGACTCTGTCAGGTATCTCGAGGGAGTTCTCAGGACTGGCGAGCCATCTACCCCCACCCCCTCGACCCTCGGCTCTCCGGTCCTGCTGATTGAACCCAAGGCCCGAGCCCCCCCTCGGCCTCCCCTCGAGATCAACCTGAGCAGGATCTCGCAGTTCTCCTCTACCCCCTTGCCATCGGCGTCGAGAAGGACCCTGTACGCGATGACGCTCCACACCCTCCACTTCCCCGCCCTCATCTCCCGCCGAGACACCGCTTGGCGGGAGACCCTCTGACCGCCGGAGGGCGTCGGTCCCCAGTGGGAGGCCCTGTACTACCCCCTGGTCTCCAGGGGAGCTGGGGACCTGGGATGGAGGGTCCTGCACGGAGCGCTCGCGTCGGGAGAGATCCTGCGTCACTTTACCGACTCGGACATTTATTTTTTTTGCGCCAGGCTGCAGCCGTTCTTTCTGCTGCTGAAGAACCTCCTGCTGCAGTTCTGGCTGCACTTTTCACCCACCCTCCTCATTTTCGGGCACCCTGTTCATGGCTCCAACAAAAAGAGAGACCTCCTCGTGAATCTGCTCCTGGCTCTTGCTAAACTGGCCATTTACAAGACCAGGAAGCATAAGATGAGCGGGGAAGGTCTCTTTGACTGCGGGCCATGTTCAGGGCCCTGGTCCGTTCCCGGATTCATTTAGAGCACGCCCACGCGGAGTCTGCTGGCGACATGGCATCGTTTGTCGACCAGTGGACTCTAGGGGGCGTGCTCTGTACCACCTCCCCTTTTGTTTTGAATATTTAATTTGCAGTCTTTTTGACCGGTTTTCGTTGAATTAGTTTAAGGCCCATCCTTTTTAGCACCCCTAAGGGTGCTAATTTGAATTAAAATAGGACTACTACTACTACTAATGCTTTGGCATCGACTCACCGTCCTGAGCCCACCCCCTGAGTTTGTGGCCAGGGTCCAGAGGAAGCTGACGGACTTCTTCTGGGCCGGAAAGCACTGGGTCTCTGCGGCGGTTCTGAGCCTCCCTCTCGCCGAGGGGGGGCAGGAGTTGGTGTGCATCAGGAGCCAGGTGCACACCTTCTGCCTCCAGACCCTGCAGAGATACCTGTACGCAGACCCGGCCCCGCAGCGGTGCACGCTGGCGTCCCTCCTCTTGCGCCAGCTGCACGACCTGGGCTACGACCGGCAGCTCTTTTGGATCGACCTCCGGGGAATCCGTCTCCCCAAGCTGTCGGTCTTCTACCAGGACCTGCTCAGGACCCAGAGCGTGTTTTCCGTCGGCCGAGACACCGTGCCGACTGAGGGCCAAGGACTCCTGCTGCACAACCCCCACCTAGGTGCTCAGGCGTTGGAGTCCCCATCGGTGCGGCGCGCGCTGATCTCGGCCAAGGTGACCATAGTCTGGGATCTCCTGGATCGCGAACGCTCGCCGTGGCTGACGCCCGAGGCGCTCGCCGCCAGGGCGGCTCGGGTGTCCGTCTGGACGGCCGGCCGAGCGATCTGGGAGTGCAAAGCAGCGTTGCACCCAGACTCTGTCAGGTATCTCAAGGGAGTTCTCAGGACCGGCGAGCCATCTACCCCCACTCCAACTACCCCTGGCTCTCCGGTCCTGCTGATCGAACCCAAGGCCCGAGCCCCCCCTCGGCCTGCCCTCGAGAACAACCTGAGCAGGATCTCGCAGTTCTCCTCGACCCCCTTGCCATCGGCGTCGAGGAGGACCTTGTACACGATGACGCTCCACACCCTCCACTTCCCCGCTCTCGTCTCCCGCCGAGACACCGCTTGGCGGGAGACCCTCCGACCACCGGAGGGCGTCGGTCCCCAGTGGGAGGCCCTGTATTCCCCGCTGGTCTCCAGGGGAGCTGGGGACCTGGGATAGAGGGTCCTGCACGGATCGCTCGCGTCGGCAGAGATCCTGCGTCACTTTACCGACTCAGACGCTGCATGCCCTTTCTGCGGTCAGTCCGAGTCGGTGGCTCACATTTATTTTCTTTGCGCCAGGCTGCAGCCGTTCTTCCTGCTTTTGAAGAACCTTCTGCTGCAGTTCTGGCTGCATTTCTCCCCCACCCTCCTCATCTTTGGGCACCCTGTTCGTGGCTCCAGCAAAAAGAGAGACCTCCTCGTCAATCTGCTCCTGGCTCTTGCTAAACTGTCCATTTACAAGACCAGGAAGCGTAAGATGAGCGGGGAAGGTCTCTTTGACTGCGGGGCCATGTTCAGGGCCCTCCTCCGTTCCCGGATTCATTTAGAGCACGCCCACGCGGAGTCTGCTGGCGACATGGCATCGTTTGTCGACCAGTGGACTCTAGGGGGCGTGCTCTGTACCACCTCCCCGTTTTCTTTGAACATTTGATTTGCAGTCCTTTTACCGTTTTTTTTTGTTAGAATTAGTTAAATGCCTACCTATTTAGCATCCTCTATTACGAGGATGCTAATTTCAATTTTTTTCTCCAGCCGTCGCAAATGACGGCTGGAGGTGACGATTGCCTATTTAGGCATTTAAATAGGACTACTACTACTACTAATAATAATAATAACATTTTTCAAAGGGACCTCTTGTTAATCAGGATCACTTCTGGTGGTTGATAGCAGGCCTTTATGGGTGAGAATGCCTCCGTTAGCTCACTGTAAGATCTGTTTCGTTTTTGTTTTTTTTTTGTTCTTTTTGCCTTCATCAGAGTGGTTGAGAGGCAAGCCCTGTGTTGCAACTCTGCTCATAGTATGCAAAACACCTTGGCAGGGTAGGAATGAGATCTGATGTGCCATTGTTTGTGGAATTGTGCTGTATTCCAAGCTGAATGTATGCCAGCCTTTGCTGTTTTGTAAACTCACTGATGGAATCAGTCCAATACTGAGGTTTGAAGAGTTACTGTAAACAGTAGTCACAGTGAACACACAGTACAGCAAAACAAATATCCTCATATTTCTATTGCCAGTGGGCAGTGTAACTAGGGGTGGATCTGTGTTTGAGTCTGCTCCCAAACAGATCCAGAAACCACCAAAGTAAAGATAGATTGACCAATAGATGGTAAACACAACTCAACCCACAGCCAAGCACAGAATAAAAAAGAAGTGAAATGAATTCAATATGACTCACTGATTCTTAAACACATCACTTAGTTTACTTTTGGTGCTGTCTTTGGGATACAAAGGATCTGTAATATAAACCTAGTTTGTTTGGTCTGTGGGATCCTTTGAACTGCTTCCATGTGAGAGAAAAATGCAAAATAAATATTGTACAGCAGCAATATGCTATTGAGAAGCATGCTGTCTGGCCCTTGCTCTCCCAGCCCCTTGCCTGGTTCTATTGAAGCTGGTTCCATTGCATCAGCAGCAGCCACACCAGCTCCCTCTGACACTGTCTCCTGGCACGCGGGGAGGACGAGGCAGCCAGGGATCATGTGACCTCCTGGCGAGAGTACAAATTGCTGTCTCAGCCGTTTCATCTGCTATCTGCAGTGGAGCAGTGGGCCAGGCGAGGAAGAGCCTCTCTAATAAAGCTATTTTCATTTCCTTCTCCCCTTTCAAATTTTTCTTTGAGTTCTCCTTCCGCTCCGCAGCTCCCTGGAGCCAGTGCTCAGCTGCTAGCAATCAGGATCGATGGGGTTCCTGGGGCTCTGCCCACCGGGCAGGCTGAGGGAGTGGCTCGTTTACTGAGCCGGTTAGGCTGCCTCTACAGCAAGGCTTCCCAACCCTGGTCCTTAAATAGAGCGGATTTCAAGTTAGCTATAACATTTCATAAGTAACTTGAACTCTGCAACTTTTTGGGAGCTGAGAACAATTAAAAATGTCTAATTAAGCAAATGATTAGTTCAATTAAGGGTCTAGTTAAGTATTGAGAGCTCAGTTGGAATGGACCAGGGTTGGGAAGCCCTGCTCTACAGGCTGGGAGCGGATCAATATGTTAACATACTAAAGTAAAGTAAAGCTGTTATTGAAATGATGCAGAAGCTTCCTATGGTAAGATTACACACTAATCTTCTAGCTCACCATCCCTTGCTTCTACAATACATTTATTTAGTTTACTTTACAGTAATTTGCCCCTGCATAACTAATGTCCTGTGCATTTGCAAAGGTACCCAGAATTAAACTTTTGTGTAGCTTGTCACAAGTAAAATAATCGTTTGCGTTTCCAATTCCAGAGGTTTGCCCACCCTAGAAGAAGACCGAATAATCCTGAGATGTTCCATAGAGCTTGGGATAGCAAACCGTGAATTATCTTGAGAAGGAATTAGATTCACTGATGAAGCCTTTTGAATAACTGGCCAACAAATTACTATGACAAGTCATTATTGAACCAGACGATTTTTAAAAGTTTGCAGCTGGCCAGCAGTTGGCTCGTAATCTGAAATCTTAATACGTGGAGAGAGAGAGAGAGAGAGAGAGAAGAGAGAGAGAGAGAGAGAGAGAGAGAGAGAGAGAGAGAGAGAGAGAGAGAGAGAGAGAGAGAGAGAGCTCTATATTGCACTGTATGTGTGGATGGATCCCATTAGCTGCATCATTTCTTCACTCTGCCAGAGAAGACTGGGAAACCCCAGCGTGAGGAAGTGGAGACAGGTGGTGTGGACTTTTACAAACTGCATGAGCCGAGATGGTTTCATTTCAAACAAAAAAAAAGCCTCAAGCCTATATGCTGTCACTTAAAAGCTTAATAAAAGTTTAAGACAGTAATATGAAGCTGAAGGAGCGCCGGACCCAAATCCCTCTGTCTCTGTTATTGAAAGACTACTGAATGCACTCCTGTGGAAGAGCAGAGCCCGCAGTGCAGCTGGATAACACTGGAAACTGTTATTGAATCACACATGCATTAATACATTCATTTGCAGACACAATCTTTCTAAAGAAAAGGGACAACCAATTCATGAGAAAACACAGCTTTAAAACAGGAAAAACAGTCAAACCAATAAAATATACAGAGTGAGGCAAAAGTTGCAGAGCCCGTTTGTATTGAAGTATAAAATACATACAAGCTTTTGCCTGTGTTTAATATATGCAAGTTTAGAAGTCAAGATGTAAATGTTCTGCATGGCTTATTTGAGTAACATATTTTCTGAATCATTTCTTTTTTAATAAATCCATCTTTTCCTCTTTCTGAAATTACATAAGGCTTCACATAAGGTGCTTACTCAAGGGCTTTGTACCACAGTGTAGGACAGACAACCCAACCCAGAGCCCTGGAGTATCACTGCTTCAGGACGAGCCTCCAATCCATGTCTGTGAGGTTAAGCATGGCAGAGTGGCCAGCATCTGCCTTGTGTGTGGTGCCACTCTGGTGGTGTCTCTAGAAACCCACGACACGTCCCCTTTGAGAAGATCCATTTCTAGCTTCACTACCAGCCCAGCCCAACCCCGATCCACAGCTCCGCTGCCAGCCCAGTGCACGATCCACAGCTTCGCTACCAGCTCAGCCCAACCCTGATTCACAGCTCTGCTACAACCCAGCCCAGCCCCCGATCCACAGCTCCGCTGCCAGCCCAGTGCACGATCCACAGCTTCGCTACCAGCTCAGCCCAACCCCGATACACAGCTCCACTGCCAATAGAGCCCAACCGCCGATACACAGCTCAGATACCAGCCCAGCCCAGCCCCGATCCACAGCTCAGATACCAGCCCAGCCCAGCCCTGATCCACAGCTCTGCTACCAGCCCAGCCCAGCGCCCCGATCCACAGCTCCGCTACCAGCCCAGCCCAGCCCCGATCCACAGCTCCGCTACCAGCCCAGCCCAGCCCTGATCCACAGCTCAGATACCAGCCCAGCCCAGCCCCGATCCACAGCTCAGATACCAGCCCAGCCCAGCCCTGATCCACAGCTCTGCTACCAGCCCAGCCCAGCACCCGATCCACAGCTCCGCTACCAGCCCAGCCCAGCCCCGATCCACAGCTCCGCTACCAGCCCAGCCCAGCCCTGATCCACAGCTCAGATAGCAGCCCAGCCCAGCCCCCGATCCACAGCTCCGCTACCAGCCCAGCCCAGCCCTGATCCACAGCACAGATACCAGCCCAGCCCAGCCCTGATCCACACCTCCGCTACCAGCCCAGACCAGCTCCGATCCACAGCTTTGCTACCAGCCCATTCCAGCCCCGATCCACAGCTCTGCTGCCAGCCCAGCCCAGCCCCGATCCACAGCTCTGCTGCCAGCCCAGCCCAGCCCCGATCCACAGCTCCGCTGCTAGCCCAGCCCAGCCCCCGATACACAGCTCCGCTACCAGCCCAGGCCAGCCCCTGATCCACAGTTCCGCTGCCAGCCCAGCACAGCCCTAAACCACAGCTCTGCTACCAGCCCAGCACAGCCCTGATCCACAGCTCTGCTACCAGCCTCGCCCAGCCCCCAATCCACAGTTCCGCTGCCAGCCCAGCATAGCCCTGATCCACAGCTCTGCTACCAGCCCAGCCCAGCCCCCGATACACAGCTCCGCTACCAGCCCAGCCCAGCCCCCGATACACAGCTCCGCTACCAGCCCAGCCCAGCCACTGATCCACAGTTCCGCTGCCAGCCCAGCACAGCCCTGATCCACAGCTCTGCTACCAGCCCAGCACAGCCCTGGTCCACAGCTCTGCTACCAGCCCCTCCCAGCCCCCGATCCACAGCTCCACTACCAGCCCAGCCCAGCCCCCAATCTAGGATTAGGACTCAAGCCCATGATCTCCTGGATGTTTGTGATCTTTTCATTTTGCTGCACGACTAATTGATACAAATCTAAAAATAGATAAAGGAATTATAGCAATATGTGATATGGATAAACCTACATAGAAAAATAGAAGTTTTGGCAAAGAAAAGTTTCTGCAAAGAAAGTTAAAGATCAAATAAAAGTCACCTGCAATGCTCTGCCTGTCTTTGTTCTCGGAAGAAGTGCTCACTGACAGATAGCTGAGAGGAAGTGCACTTTGCTCTGCAGCGAGAAGAAGCCCCAGCGCATTCCGTTTAAGTGCAATTACTTGATACTTGAATGCGGCCATGCATTTCTCCTGAAAACCGCTACAGGAATAAGCAATATAGCTGTCAATGCTGTTGTGTGAGGCAGGGGGCTGGCACTCGCAATGGAGACTACATCTTTACACAGCCAGTAATGGACTGGGCCGTCATTCTTGCAGGTCAGCTGGGAATTCATTGATATATGAACAATCTTTTTCTTCTTCAGCAAGTGGTTAATGAGCTAAAACGCACACAGTGTCATTAATTTCACCCCTTCAGTCCTGTCATTTTACTTCTGCAGTAGCTTTTCATTTATTTATTCATTAGCTTCAAAAAAAAAATATGAAGAAAGTAACAAAGTAAGTTGCGATGGCCACAGGCGCCGTCTCGCTGTTTCTTAATTGAGATTACTGAGCACACATCACCCCAGAGAACACAGAGAAGATCTGGCAATTATCAAACCGGGGACAAAAAGTCAAGCGCGATCATGCTGCACCACTCTGGCCAGCTAAATACTGGTGAGTCGAGGGTTGTTAATTGATTTTGTGGGAAATTAATGACTTTTTATTGAGCAGCCTGCCAGAGCCTGCAGCCTCCTCCCAATTGAAAGTGGTGTAGAGATCGCCCATCATTGACTGGTACTTCCTACCGTGAGCATATGGGAGACACTGAACTCTACAATTAGCCGGAAAGCTTGACATTAGTGGCACCGCAGGTGGTCCAGCCCAACCCTGCAGACATTTAACAGAAATTAGCAGCCTGATGCAAACAGATTGAACTGCAGTCATCCCATTTGTTTTGGTTTTACTCACCATTGTTCACCCCGGATCTCTTTTCCAGTGCAGTCCCTAGATATACAGCTTGGCTAAGCTGTGAAGAAAGGGTGAAGTGAATATATTTAGCCTAGAACAAAGAACAATCTATATCATCTTAAAAGGTATTAACATAGTTAACCCAAACCATTCCTTTAAGTGCAGTGCAGAAACCAGGACCAGAGGAGATAGACTTTGGACAGAGGGGACACTTTATCACACAGAGAGTGGTGAAGGGATGGAATGGGTTACCTAGTCATGTTGTTGTAGGAGACACTTCATGACACAAAGAGTGGTGAAGGGATGGAATGGGTTACCTAGTCATGTTGTTGTAGGAGACACTTCATGACACAGAGAGTGGTGAGGGGATGGAATGGGTTACCTAGTCATGTTGTTGAAGGAGACTCTTCATGACACAGAGAGTGGTGAAGGGATGGAATGGGTTACCTAGTCATGTTGTTGTAGAAGACACTTCATGACACAGAGAGTGGTGAGGGGATGGAATGGGTTACCTAGTCATGTTGTTGAAACATTTGGATCCTTTAATCCCCAACTGGACAAAGTTCTACGATCAATCAGGTACTAGGAACTGTATGAACTTCATTGGGCCTAATGGTCAGTTCCAGTTTGTAAGTTTTCTTATGTTCTTATGTTCTAAAGTGCTTGACTAATGACCCACAATCATGGGCTAACACTGACCTATCTTACAGCCATTGCCTTGGATGAATTTCCATTCTAAGCTTTGTTTCTTTTATTATTAGCTTCAGTGGGAAATGAACCTCAAAGGCTGTGGTAATTCTTCTTTGTGATTGGCACACGTGTCATTGTGATGAGTTTAATTCTTGTTTGTGATTGGCACTCATATCACAAGTTGCGTAACTATTAATCCTCTATGTTTGTTTGTGCTGTGACAATTATATGTATTGCAGAGGTCTGTATATGACTCTCTTGTGATCACTCCTTACTAATCAGCCTCTCCTGACTTCGTCAGCCATCGCTTCCTCTCACTTGCAAAAAGTTCTGAGCCTTTCTGTAACTGGTACAGCATGACCCATGGTTAACGCTAGAGGAAAAGAAATCAAACAGATTATCTTCATCTCTCAGATAGATTATCTTCATCTCTCAAACAGAGATTCTCTCTGGTTCCTCCTTTTGCATGGCACTATGGTGGCATTCCTGTGTATAATAAATGTGACTCCAAAAGTGACGCTGGCAACTGATGGTGTGATGAGGTCATGATTCAAACAGGGTGAATGGGCTGAATGTCTTTTGATGGTGTGATGAGGTCATCATTCAAACAGAGTGAATAGGCTGAATGTCTTTTGATGGTGTGATGAGGTCATCATTCAAACAGGGTGAGTGGGCTGAATGTCTTCTGTTTGGCTCACCGTTGTCTACTGAGCATTTTTTAAAAGACTAAATAAAAACTTGGGAATATGAATTTGCTGTTTTTTACTTCAATGTATTTGAAGGGGGAAACACTATTCCAGCGCTAGTTACCAGACGGTTATAGAACGTCTGTGTATGAGATATCATAGCTCAATAATTATCTGCTGCTTTACTATTATAGGCAAGCTAAACAAAAATCAACCAACCAGACTTTATTTAGTCCATTATCGTTTTCATTGAGAAGAAAGAAAAGGCTGATGAAGAGAATGGCTGTTAAGTGGCTGAGATACATGTTACATTCACTTGCAGTTGAAGGCCATTCAGAAAGGTGCCTCGGGTGTGTTTTCTTAAACAGGTGAAGCCAACCATACTAATATTGAGATCACATATTGAGAATCTTGTTTTCGGGAATCAGTGAGGTTGACATTTAGAAATTTAAGAGCAGGTAGCAAGACTACATATTTATTGATTGATTGATTTCTAGTTTAATAATCCCCTGTTACTGATCAGCCTGATCCCAAACAACCATTCAGCTCACTCCTCTCATTCCATGCTCCTGCAGTTGCCTGCAGCCCTGCATTTCTGCACCACTGGGAATGATTATCCATTCAAACTTCACTAAACATCGCCTGAAGGCTGGCTCTCTCGTTCACAGCTCTGCTCCTCCTTGCCTTCCTGGAGATTCAGGCTTCAGCACTTCCACAGCAAAACAACAGGATGTGCCAGCAAGACTACTGGGCTGACTGGGAGCCTAACTGGGACTGTATTGGGTAGCGGGCAACCTGTCCTCTGACATCCTGTAAAGCAGTGATGCATTCTAGACCATGCTGAAATAGCATTCACAGTACAGCAGCTGAACATGCCACAGTCTATTTCCCCGTTGAATCCCCCACACACCCAGTGGGACAGGGCGCCCCCTCTGTCAGGGTCTTTCTGGAGCAGAGACAGGGAGGGAGAGGGGCAGAGCTCTTGGTTCTCTTCCGAACGACAGCTTTCTCTCTCTCACTGCTTGTGTCAGAAAATCAATGATTCAGAAAAAAATTTATACAAAATGTGTTGACTTTTTTCTAAATTATTCAACAGCATCTTCCCCTTCCTTTTAGTCCAACTCATCCATCCCTAACTTAAATACCTACTCTACACGGGTCTCTCAGCTCACTGCCAGCAGCATCCTTCTTTAAACCCTTCGGCCAGCAGACAGAATTGAACAGGGCCTGTTGGGTACTTGAAACAAGGTTGACAATTTTTAAAGTAAGAATATTCTTCAGGATTAGCTATGAATGATAATGGATAAAAAGTCTATTCTAACTCTGTTACAGTGGGAGAAAGTCACACAAACTTAGGTCTAGTTGGTGACTTAGGAAACAGACTGAGGGTCATTTGGGGTTTTAGTTCCAGTCTAGTTTCCTGTACAGGTGTCTCCCTGAAGCCCATTGTCTGCTTGCGTTCCTCAACAGCCGTCAATTACACACTCTAAGCAACTTAAACAGGGTCCAGATCAGCTATCAGGAATCAAGCTGTGAGCACATGAAGAGCAGCCCCACTGGGTCCAGCAAGCAGCTGTTTCAGGGACTCCTAATGGAATATTACAGCACTTCGTGGTGACAAAGATCCTGTGATCATCAATTGAGTAGACTGCACTCTTTGGAAGGAGAGCAGGTCCCAGGGCAGGATCCTGGTGGGGTGTTAGTTTGGTGATAAAGTTTATTGCTCATTGGAGGGTAATCTGCTGCTCCGGTACCATGGCACTTCAACAGTGAAACCTGTTTCAGTGAGTCTTATTGGAATATAATGGCTGGCACTTTGTGGTGACACAGATCCTGTATTCAGGATTCTGCTGAACTTAGTGTGTGTCCCAGGGCAGCAAGGGAAGATGAAGTTAATTCATCATAAAATGCACCTGTTGGTCTGCTAAGATATCATTACTGAATGATGACGCATCCCTATCTATCATTGCAGCAAAAACAGATCTGGTTGGCTGGTCTCCCAGCAGTTAAAAAAATGATAGCTCTTTGTTGGCAACCTCTGCATTCCCTCCCCTATCGTCAATGGACCCTCACCATTTTTGATATAATTTATATGGAACTGTCTACTGCTCGGGGCCATGGTGCTGGGAAGGGAACTGTACAGGCCTGAAGACCGGCTGCAGACTCCATTCGATCTTTGGTTAATCCTTCTTCAGTTTTTTCTGACTGGTATTAGTTAGGGAGGTCCTTTGCGGGGGGGTGGGGGGGGAATGTAAAACTTGGGGGATTATTATATTGTATTTAAAATGGTATGTTTTTTTATTCTCCCTAATAAAGATTTGAACCAAAAAAAACAAAATGCACCTGTTGTTGCAGGATAGACTACTCACTGTCAAAGGATTATTTCCTGCCCTTCAATCGGAGGGATTGCAAGCTCTGGCTCTCATTAGCTTAACATTTCCAGCTTATTGAGAGGCACAGCACAGTGGTTAGGATCAGCCCCTGCAGTGGATGTGTACCTCAGTAAGACGCTAGGCTTTTCTTTTCTACTAAAAGACATCTTGTAAAATGCAATGTCATCAATATCAAAGACTATAGGCCCTAGCAAATAAAATTAGGTTAACAATAAAAATGTGCAAATCGTGCAGCAAGCAATTGGTACTCATGTGTTAGGTTGAACATCACAGCTATGGAAGATATATAATTACAGCATCATTGCATAAAATACCATTCACTAAGTTTAAAGTGCACTCTTTTATGTTTTAATATATATTTGTGTGAGCTGCCCTTCTGTCACCACATTACTGAAGTCTCTAAACAGTGTTCATACAAGCGGTCACAGCTGCTTGCTTATTTGTTTGCCTTTAATCCATTGTGTTGCTATTATTGGTAATGTTGTGGTCTGCTAATGCCACTGCTGGTGTTTCTTCAGTGTATATCATTGGCATTATAATGGTATCTCAAGGGATTGTCAGACTAAAAAGCTGGAGCTTAGTGGACAGTTTTGAAGCCACAAGGATGCAAGCAGAGTCTCTGGTGTGGGGGGTGGCAGACCTTGTCAGAGATGATGGAGCTGGGTTTCTCTATTCAATCAAACTGGGAGGAACATCTGAACATTTCATGGTTGAGGCTGGCACATGGACAGGGGTCTCCCTGAAGCCCATTGTCTGCTTGCGTTCCTCAACAGCCCCCAATTACACACACTAAACAACTCAAACAGGGTCCAGATCAGCTATCAGCCCTCAATTACACACTCCAAACAACTCAAACAGGGTCCAGATCAGCTATCAGGAATCAAGCTGTGAGCCCATGAAGAGCAGCCCCACTGGGTCCAGCAAGCAGCTGTTTCAGGGACTCCTAATGGAATATTACAGCACTTCGTGGTGTCAAAGATCCTGTGATCATCAATTGAGTAGACTGCACTCTTTGGAAGGAGAGCAGGTCCCAGGGCAGGATCCTGGTGGGGTGTTAATTTGGTGATAAAGATTATTACTCATTGGAGGGTAATCTGCTGCTCCGGCACACTTCTTCCACAGTGAAGCCTGGTTATCCCGGGCCCTCCAGCAATTGGCCTATGTTTCATAATGACAGAGCTTGAGATGGGGGGGGAGGCACTAGGCACTGATGAGAGATTGAGACGACCAGAAAAGAGGCTTAATAATCCAGACAGAGCTCTGTGTGTGTCAGCTGTGTGAACCCTAGGATGTACTCTACAGTGTTCAGCTGATAGGGGTCTCTATGACAAATGTCACAACTGTTCAAAGAGAACAGCAAAAATAGGTTTTGAAAAAACCATCCTCTTAGCATAGATTCCATGGGAAATATCTAACTGTGAGAGGGGAGGTCCCTGGGTTGGTTGGCTGTTAATGTTTGTGAATTGGAAACAATACTGCTCAAGGAAGGCAGGTTGAAGTCTGGAGAAGGTCAATGTAATTTCAGGGGACAGATGTCCATGCAGTAGAGAAGCTGGCATGTTCCACTGCAAGTCTCATTGAGGTGTCAAGCTGTATAGGGCCCTTATATACATATTTTCTGTTTTCTTTACAAATATTTTCAACTTCCATAGCTATGAAAGTCAACCCCGGTAAATTTTAAAACAGTTAAAGAAACTGTGTATATCCAATCATAACAAAACATGTAGACATTGAGAAAGACTAGTCGAAATGTTCTTCATTGAATTTACTGCATTTCTTTATTATGTCTAGTATTGTCGGCTTGATTTGGGATCAATTTAGTAACTACTACCTTGTGTACGTGTTACAAAATGATTCAATTAACCAATGGAAAAGACATGACCAACACATCAAGGAGCATGAGCAGCAGATTTGGCTATTCTTCATGGTATAAATACCAGCAATATTATGGCTTGCTCTGCAATGTATGTTAAGTGTCCGTGGCTACCTCTACGTTGAGAGTGTATTTCTCACACACTCTGTGCTGTGTTGGGTCTGTCATACAAAGAGTGTAAGAGAAAGTTAACTCTCATCTTGATTAGAGTATTTAATCTGTTTATATATAGAACCAGTTGTGGCTTAAACTGTTTGAATGTTTTGTCATTGATATTCTGAGTGCAGGATCTACAGTCTCAGTGAAATGAGAAAGTGTAGCGGCTGCTACAGTAAACTGCAGATTCGGTGACTTATCAAATTGACTACCAACAATGATATAGTATATTTTCTATCCATTCTGCTTTTTTTTCTTGTTTCCTTTTTGCTCCTGGATAAATCCATTGAAAAAACACCCTATTTTAGGGTGCACAAACATCCACTGAGAACAGTTGTACATCCAGTAAAAGACCCCCGTTAATGGCCTGTGTTCAGCATGCATTTCATTTCATTTCACTTTTCCTCATCTTGACACTGCTGGGGGGGGAGTAGAGCCTCACTCCTTGTCAAAGCACAGTGCTGCTAACTGATATGTCAGAAAATCAATTCATTACTTTTAAGTAGCAGTTAAGAGTATCCACACAATACAGCCCTGTGAATTATTAACGATAACAAAAGCTGAGTTATATTTTTTCCTCTTCTCTTAACAAACTGAGATCCGTCCTGAACTGAAAAGAGCCGCACTGTGCCGGTGGCCCCAGGGTCCCCTTCGAGTGAGGCTGAAATGAAATATGTGTGGATATTGCGTGGCGGAGACAGCTGAGCAGCCATCAATGCTTACTCCAGTTCATCTTGGGCTTTAAAATGTGTGTCATGCAAAATAATGTTTATGCTTATTGGTTTGGATTCACTTTCCTTCTCGTCGATAGGCTTTTAGAAGCAAGAGTCTGTTTACAGTTTGTGTAAATGTTCTCTAAATGCGCTAAAGATTTTTGTCAGTTAAAAAAAAAAATTCATGTGCACGACAATCCTTATTAAATGAATCAGTTGAGTGCTGATTTAAATTGGAGAACTAAAAGTATTTCCAGAGCAAGAGTGTAGATATTCTTGTTTCGGCAAGATTTCTTCCCAGCAAAGTCATAATTTCCTTGGGTCTTGCAAACCTGCCAAATGATCCAACTTTTCAATGTGATGTAAACCAGTAATCGATTTAGTTCCCTCTGTTGTTATCAAGCTGTTAGCACTACCTGTCAAACGTAGCGCTTCAACAGAAGAACAATACAATAGCCATTGGACACTTTTTTTTTTTTTTAACACAGCCCGTTTAAAAGCACAGTCCACATACAGTAATAGGGCTACCATTATACACGTTTCCTGTGGTCTTTTTGCATGGTATGTTATCCTATGCATTCCCTTGGTTATAAATATCCATTTACCATAATTTCACATTTGTTTTTATTCATACATGCTTTACTATACCTCACTGGTCTTTGTAGTGCTTCCCTGTGCTTTACTATGCTTTCACAATGCTTTATTACACTTTGCTGGATTTTGTTCTAATTGATATCAAGTGGTCTGACACATTACCAATTCACCAGAAGATAGCTGTATTGATGTAGCTCTTCAGGTATCTCTGTTGCACTGGGGGACTGATCTTTAGTTTGCCAGTGGCTCAGTGGAAAGCAGACAGGCAAGGTCACAGGTCACAGGTTCAGGTCCTGCTCTGAGACTCTCCCCTGTTGCAATTGTGTTTTTCACAAAAGAAGATCAAGCTCACAAACAACGAAAACAAAGTCACACTTTATGATGTACGTAAAAGCTTTAAACATATAAACAATGTGCATGCACTTATTTCTAAATTGTAAATGTGACTAAACTAGCTGGTTCATTTCTCACCTCTAAGTGGTGTCTATAGAAGGCAGATTTTTTTGGAAAAATATTTTTTTATAGCTATTTAGGAGGCAGTGTGCACTAGTGGTTAAAGTCCAGGGCTTGTAACTAGAAGGTCACCAGTTTAAATCCCACCTCTGCCACTGACTGACTCACTGTGTGACTCTGAGCAAGTCACTTAACCTGCTTGTGCTCCATCCTGTGGATGAGATGTTAAATCAATGTCCTATTGTAAGTGACTCTGCATATAATGCACAGTTCACAGTCTATCTCTGTAAAGCGCTTTGTGATGGTGGTCCACCATGAAAGGTGCTTGTGGCAAAGTGGTTTGTAGTGCTCCGGTGTATAGGTGAGTTGAGGTGCTCCAACAAAGGACAAACACAAAGTCTACCGGTCAGGTTTCTTTTAATGCCCTTTTTAAACCGGGTTTCAAATAATAAAGCTGGCTCTACCCAGCAATGGGTATTGCCAGTGAAAACTGGACCCAAAATAATAAAGCTGGTTCTACCCAGCAATGGGTATTACCAGCTACAAAACAAAGGGGTTGCAGTCCCGAAATAATAAACACAAAAACACGTCTCCAAACTGGGTGCTCTGGTGCAGGTGCGGTGCTCTGAGTGCTGGTGCTCGTGCGCGTTCAGGTCCGGGCTTCTTGCTGCAGCTCCAGCTTCGTATCAGCCGTCTGGCAAAACAAACACAACACTCCTCAATGAACCCACACTTCATTCAAGATTCCGTCCTTGTCTCCTCCCATTAACCACAACAAAGGAGCCGATTACAGCGTCACGTCCCCCTAAAGTACCCTAAGCCCCGCCCCCTCCGATAGCTAGTTCAACCACGTCTCCTCCAATTCATGACTGAAACTTCGCTCACCGTACTAGGGCGATGACTCCAGGTACCGTAACGCCGCCCTCTTCCTGAATGGCCGGCTCCCAACTGTCCCCAGGATGAACTGCCCAACCATTCAGTAGGAAGCCCGCAGCTCCTGTTGTACAGTGCCCTCACCGGTCGAGAGGGAGATTTTTGATTCGGATTCATTCGCTCTCCGTCACAGTGCTATATAAAGATATTATTATATATTATTCACAAAGCTTTAACTCATGAGTTATTTGTGAATGTGTTATCATGTATAGTCTATCCTTCTATCCTTGAAACTGAAAAATAATAATAATCAAACATATGTAATGAAAAATTTGGACATAATTGACAAAACCTGACTTCATTTCATCAGCATTTCTTGACATGAGGATAGCAGCACCAGACTTAGTAATAAAACAACTTAATGTTCTCTCTAGCACACTAATTTAATCACAAACAGTCGTTCTTAAATCAAGGACCACATTTGGCTGTGGTGCTAATTCACATTAGTGGTCGACTGTGGCCAGCAATGTTTAAATCAAAGCGACAAGGGTCTGCTGAGCTAAACCGAGCCCTGTCCTCGTATGAGGGTCTGACTGCACTGTGGAGACTGAATCTGTCAGAATGTGTCACTGGAGCAGCACTGGTGAACACTGCAATGTGTCACAGGCTGAGGTATAGAGTCCACAGAGACACAGTAGCAACGCTGATCACCTCCAGAATGTGTCGCTGGAGCAGCACTGGTGAACACTGCAATGTGTCACAGGCTGAGGTATAGAGTCCACACTGACACAGTAGCAACGCTGATCACCTCCAGAATGTGTCGCTGGAGCAGCACTGGTGAACACTGCAATGTGTCACAGGCTGAGGTATAGAGTCCACACTGACACAGTAGCAACGCTGATCACCTCCAGAATGTGTCACTGGAGCAGCACTGGTGAACACTGCAATGTGTCACAGGCTGAGGTATAGAGTCCACAGTGACACAGTAGCAACGCTGATCACCTCCAGAATGTGTCGCTGGAGCAGCACTGGTGAACACTGCAATGTGTCACAGGCTGAGGTATAGAGTCCACACTGACACAGTAGCAACGCTGATCACCTCCAGAATGTGTCGCTGGAGCAGCACTGGTGAACACTGCAATGTGTCACAGGCTGAGGTATAGAGTCCACACTGACACAGTAGCAACGCTGATCACCTCCAGAATGTGTCGCTGGAGCAGCACTGGTGAACACTGCAATGTGTCACAGGCTGAGGTATAGAGTCCACAGAGACACAGTAGCAACGCTGATCACCTCCAGAATGTGTCACTGGAGCAGCACTGGTGAACACTGCAATGTGTCACAGGCTGAGGTATAGAGTCCACACTGACACAGTAGCAACGCTGATCACCTCCAGAATGTGTCACTGGAGCAGCACTGGTGAACACTGCAATGTGTCACAGGCTGAGGTATAGAGTCCACACTGACACAGTAGCAACGCTGATCACCTCCAGAATGTGTTGCTGGAGCAGCACTGGTGAACACTGCAATGTGTCACAGGCTGAGGTATAGAGTCCACACTGACACAGTAGCAACGCTGATCACCTCCAGAATGTGTCACTGGAGCAGCACTGGTGAACACTGCAATGTGTCACAGGCTGAGGTATAGAGTCCACACTGACACAGTAGCAACGCTGATCACCTCCAGAATGTGTCACTGGAGCAGCACTGGTGAACACTGCAATGTGTCACAGGCTGAGGTATAGAGTCCACACTGACACAGTAGCAACGCTGATCACCTCCAGAATGTGTCACTGGAGCAGCACTGGTGAACACTGCAATGTGTCACAGGCTGAGGTATAGAGTCCACAGAGACACAGTAGCAACGCTGATCACCTCCAGAATGTGTCACTGGAGCAGCACTGGTGAACACTGCAATGTGTCACAGGCTGAGGTATAGAGTCCACAGAGACACAGTAGCAACGCTGATCACCTCCAGAATGTGTCACTGGAGCAGCACTGGTGAACACTGCAATGTGTCACAGGCTGAGGTATAGAGTCCACAGAGACACAGTAGCAACGCTGATCACCTCCAGAATGTGTCACTGGAGCAGCACTGGTGAACACTGCAATGTGTCACAGGCTGAGGTATAGAGTCCACACTGACACAGTAGCAACGCTGATCACCTCCAGAATGTGTCACTGGAGCAGCACTGGTGAACACTGCAATGTGTCACAGGCTGAGGTATAGAGTCCACACTGACACAGTAGCAACGCTGATCACCTCCAGAATGTGTCACTGGAGCAGCACTGGTGAACACTGCAATGTGTCACAGGCTGAGGTATAGAGTCCACACTGACACAGTAGCAACGCTGATCACCTCCAGAATGTGTCACTGGAGCAGCACTGGTGAACACTGCAATGTGTCACAGGCTGAGGTATAGAGTCCACACTGACACAGTAGCAACGCTGATCACCTCCAGAATGTGTCGCTGGAGCAGCACTGGTGAACACTGCAATGTGTCACAGGCTGAGGTATAGAGTCCACACTGACACAGTAGCAACGCTGATCACCTCCAGAATGTGTCGCTGGAGCAGCACTGGTGAACACTGCAATGTGTCACAGGCTGAGGTATAGAGTCCACACTGACACAGTAGCAACGCTGATCACCTCCAGAATGTGTCGCTGGAGCAGCACTGGTGAACACTGCAATGTGTCACAGGCTGAGGTATAGAGTCCACAGAGACACAGTAGCAACGCTGATCACCTCCAGAATGTGTCACTGGAGCAGCACTGGTGAACACTGCAATGTGTCACAGGCTGAGGTATAGAGTCCACACTGACACAGTAGCAACGCTGATCACCTCCAGAATGTGTCACTGGAGCAGCACTGGTGAACACTGCAATGTGTCACAGGCTGAGGTATAGAGTCCACAGAGACACAGTAGCAACGCTGATCACCTCCAGAATGTGTCACTGGAGCAGCACTGGTGAACACTGCAATGTGTCACAGGCTGAGGTATAGAGTCCACACTGACACAGTAGCAACGCTGATCACCTCCAGAATGTGTCACTGGAGCAGCACTGGTGAACACTGCAATGTGTCACAGGCTGAGGTATAGAGTCCACAGAGACACAGTAGCAACGCTGATCACCTCCAGAATGTGTCACTGGAGCAGCACTGGTGAACACTGCAATGTGTCACAGGCTGAGGTATAGAGTCCACACTGACACAGTAGCAACGCTGATCACCTCCAGAATGTGTCACTGGAGCAGCACTGGTGAACACTGCAATGTGTCACAGGCTGAGGTATAGAGTCCACAGAGACACAGTAGCAACGCTGATCACCTCCAGAATGTGTCACTGGAGCAGCACTGGTGAACACTGCAATGTGTCACAGGCTGAGGTATAGAGTCCACACTGACACAGTAGCAACGCTGATCACCTCCAGAATGTGTCACTGGAGCAGCACTGGTGAACACTGCAATGTGTCACAGGCTGAGGTATAGAGTCCACACTGACACAGTAGCAACGCTGATCACCTCCAGAATGTGTCACTGGAGCAGCACTGGTGAACACTGCAATGTGTCACAGGCTGAGGTATAGAGTCCACACTGACACAGTAGCAACGCTGATCACCTCCAGAATGTGTCACTGGAGCAGCACTGGTGAACACTGCAATGTGTCACAGGCTGAGGTATAGAGTCCACACTGACACAGTAGCAACGCTGATCACCTCCAGAATGTGTCACTGGAGCAGCACTGGTGAACACTGCAATGTGTCACAGGCTGAGGTATAGAGTCCACAGAGACACAGTAGCAACGCTGATCACCTCCAGAATGTGTCGCTGGAGCAGCACTGGTGAACACTGCAATGTGTCACAGGCTGAGGTATAGAGTCCACAGAGACACAGTAGCAACGCTGATCACCTCCAGAATGTGTCGCTGGAGCAGCACTGGTGAACACTGCAATGTGTCACAGGCTGAGGTATAGAGTCCACACTGACACAGTAGCAACGCTGATCACCTCCAGAATGTGTCGCTGGAGCAGCACTGGTGAACACTGCAATGTGTCACAGGCTGAGGTATAGAGTCCACAGAGACACAGTAGCAACGCTGATCACCTCCAGAATGTGTCACTGGAGCAGCACTGGTGAACACTGCAATGTGTCACAGGCTGAGGTATAGAGTCCACACTGACACAGTAGCAACGCTGATCACCTCCAGAATGTGTCGCTGGAGCAGCACTGGTGAACACTGCAATGTGTCACAGGCTGAGGTATAGAGTCCACAGAGACACAGTAGCAACGCTGATCACCTCCAGAATGTGTCACTGGAGCAGCACTGGTGAACACTGCAATGTGTCACAGGCTGAGGTATAGAGTCCACACTGACACAGTAGCAACGCTGATCACCTCCAGAATGTGTCACTGGAGCAGCACTGGTGAACACTGCAATGTGTCACAGGCTGAGGTATAGAGTCCACACTGACACAGTAGCAACGCTGATCACCTCCAGAATGTGTCACTGGAGCAGCACTGGTGAACACTGCAATGTGTCACAGGCTGAGGTATAGAGTCCACACTGACACAGTAGCAACGCTGATCACCTCCAGAATGTGTCGCTGGAGCAGCACTGGTGAACACTGCAATGTGTCACAGGCTGAGGTATAGAGTCCACAGAGACACAGTAGCAACGCTGATCACCTCCAGAATGTGTCACTGGAGCAGCACTGGTGAACACTGCAATGTGTCACAGGCTGAGGTATAGAGTCCACACTGACACAGTAGCAACGCTGATCACCTCCAGAATGTGTCACTGGAGCAGCACTGGTGAACACTGCAATGTGTCACAGGCTGAGGTATAGAGTCCACACTGACACAGTAGCAACGCTGATCACCTCCAGAATGTGTCACTGGAGCAGCACTGGTGAACACTGCAATGTGTCACAGGCTGAGGTATAGAGTCCACACTGACACAGTAGCAACGCTGATCACCTCCAGAATGTGTCACTGGAGCAGCACTGGTGAACACTGCAATGTGTCACAGGCTGAGGTATAGAGTCCACACTGACACAGTAGCAACGCTGATCACCTCCAGAATGTGTCACTGGAGCAGCACTGGTGAACACTGCAATGTGTCACAGGCTGAGGTATAGAGTCCACACTGACACAGTAGCAACGCTGATCACCTCCAGAATGTGTCACTGGAGCAGCACTGGTGAACACTGCAATGTGTCACAGGCTGAGGTATAGAGTCCACACTGACACAGTAGCAACGCTGATCACCTCCAGAATGTGTCACTGGAGCAGCACTGGTGAACACTGCAATGTGTCACAGGCTGAGGTATAGAGTCCACAGCGACACAGTAGCAACGCTGATAACCTCCACTGATTCATTTCCTGGTTTGGAAAAAACTATTTACTGTGACAATGTGAGGTATGGAAACCACCTAGAGCCACACGCCACACAGGAATTCAAAACCCTGCTCTGAGTAAGAGCCTGCTAAGAACACAGGGTCTTAGCATGTGGGTTTTTATACAAGTTTCACAGGATATGCTTGGTTTTATTTAACACGTAAGGTAACGCAGTTAGTGTTAAAATGAGGTGTTATATTCAGCGGAATATAACTGAAATACCGCAGCACTTATTGAAGATGATCTCAGTGTTTGCATATGACTGCATATTAATTGCAGCACGGTGTACCTTGTTTGTTCCATGATGTGATGGACTTTTAAGGGGAAACTCTGCTTAAGCATGCTCCCATAATGAATGACCTGTTATATTAAAGAAGACTGTTAAAAGCTAGCGTACTAACACATATTAACAAACGTGCTTGCTTATGGTTAGTTAATGTGGAATTACTTATATAATGTAATCTTAATGATTAGTCACTTGGTCATGGTTAGGATTTGTTTGAAGTCATTTTAAAGTCAACAGTACAATTTTAATCTAGGGTGCCAGGATAGATCATACAGTGTTGATCTGATTGTCACACTCAAAGAGCAGATAAAACAGGCTCACAGTGTTGCAGAGAACACAGAGTCATTAAAGAGCATCCTTTGATCTCAGGCTATGGTTCCCGACCTCATGTGACTCAGTCCCTTCTAGAGGAGTGATCATGTGATTCCCTCAGCGAGGGGAATGGAAAATGAGTCTCAGAGACCCAGGTCTTGTCTGATTTTCTGCCATAACACCATGTCATCAGTTATGTATGGACAGCACGTGGCTGGCTGTGTTTGTATCGCAGCATAGTATTGTCATTGAGTCTCCGGTTCACAGTGCCTCGAAAGAGCCTGCTGTTGGAATGAGTGCTGCCAGCTCATGATCACAGAAGGGAGGGTCTTGTTTCACCTGTTAGGTTAACTAGCTTGTTATATCCGTATTCTTCTGTAGCAAATGCAACAGTGCAGGGGCTGGGTGTGAACTGGAGACCCCACACACCGTAAGCGACCATCTTAACCACCGACAGGGTACAGAATCTGCCATGGCAGTGTATCACACAGCACTGCCCCTTAACCTGCTGAAACAAATACACCTTTTAATCAGACTGATATATAACAATGATTGGTTCATTTTGAACGCTATCATGCTATGTGTAATATATATATATATATATATATATATATATATATATATATATATATATATATATATATATATATATGTGTGTGTGTGTGTATATATATATATATATATATAGTTGACTTGCAGTAGACTTTATAAAGATTGAAGTAAAATACAACACTGTTTGACTTGTTTGAATCACCTGCCTGTGCATAACACAAAGGCTAAAATGATCAAGTGTTTTAATTTTTGTTACAATCTTCAGAATGACTTTCCTCTGTGCGTTGAACTGGACACTATCAAAGAGCTTGAATAGTTTTCTTAGAACTCTGTCACTGCATTCAAGAATGCATGAAGTTCCAGACATGAAGTTCCAACCATGAAGTTCCAACCATGAAAATCCGATACTAGACTAACAAACAGCATTAGCGTTCGAGTGCTGCAATACAAAATATAGAAATAGCGTGACAAATAGAGTTTGAACCAAGCAGAATACACGGGTAAAATCATGAGTGGGCTGTGCAGTAGAACCAGGCTCCCTGCACTGTGGAGAGTGTTTCTCCTGGCTCTGAAGCCTGCCCCTGGCTGAATGTGTCCCCTCTGCTCCACGAAGCAGCCTGAGCAGAGATTCCTGAACACTTCCAAAGACACAAGAGGAAGCGATGACGAAAGGGGTCCATTGTGAAATGCTTGGGAAGGACAGCAGGATCCTGAGATATCAGTGTGTGCACTTCTGCTGCTTTCTGTTACTCAACCAGCCGACGGTGTTGCCCAATGGATGACCAAGCAGACAGGGCTCCGGTCAGAAAGACTGCCATGATGGGCCTTGAAAAGCTGAGTTATCACACCACACTTTTTGGATATCACTTCATGAGGCTTTTTAAATTACAAGCCTGCGGTTCCTTGATTATAATCCAGGTAAACTTCACCTGACACTAACCCCACCACCTCCTGCACACACACAGAAACACTGATTGAGAAACTTTGTGTCCTCTCTCCTTGTGCCTGTCCTCCACACCTTCTCCTGCTCTCTCAAGCAAACTTTTTGAGTGAAACTTGTTTCGCGCTCATCCATTTTCACTCTGAAAAAAAACAATAATTTGAGTAGCTAAATGAAATGACCAGATTAAAGATGCCCGGGGCAAACTGAAGCATATTCTCTAGTGACCCTGGCTAGTGCAAATAATATTTTAGGCATGACTGCATGTCATTTTTTCAATTTGCTGGTGCTAACTAATAATGCTGGGGGAAGTGGGGGGGGTGCATATAAAGGAGGCGAGCCGACGGCATGGGGATCCTCACTCTCCTCCGAGCCGCCTCCACCACACACACTGGACCCAGAACCCCCGCTTACGGGCTGAACCATGAACCACGGCCAGTTTGGCATGTCTTCCCGTCTCTCCTGGGCCATGTACCTGATGTGGGAAGGCAGGAGCACCAACCCTCTCTCGGGTAAAGCGGTGCTTTCGCTATCTTCTCTACTGCATGTCTGTGTTAAGTGTTCTGTTTGTTTACTCAGGGTGTTGCCATGCCATGCTTCTTGCTGGAACCAGGTTCTCAGCTTCTGTACTTTATTCGCATGAATTTGCTCAGAAAGGAACTTATCAAATCTGAATTAAACAACCCAGGCATTTCATTTAGTGGCTTGTAAATAAGTAAATCATAAATCATATATATATATATATATATATATATATATATAATATATATATATATATATATATATATATATACATTCTCTTTCATAAATAATATGTGGTAATAACAATTTGGAAGAAAAAAAAAACCTCTGAGAATTTTCCCCAGGATGATACCAAACTGTACTTTTTTGTGTAGTTTACAATTTGGACACAGAATAGATTATCACATTGGCATCTCACTTCACAGAACATAACATATGCATCCATGTGAAAGATGAAGAATGCCTTTGCTCGTAGCAATATATTTTGTGAGATGGATCAACCGCCCTGCTTGTTTGAAAGAGGTTTATTTGACGGGTTCTTGCAGGTATAATATGCTTTCAGTGAACAGCTTGCTTGTTTGAGAGAAGTTTGTTTGATGGGTTCTTGCAGGTATAATATGCTTTCAGTGAACAGCTTGCTTGTTTGAGAGAGGTTTGTTTGATGGGTTCTTGCAGGTATAATATGCTTTCAGTGAACAGCTTGCTTGTTTGAGAGAGGTTTGTTTGATGGGTTCTTGCAGGTATAATATGCTTTCAGTGAACAGCTTGCTTGTTTGAGAGAGGTTTGTTTGATGGGTTCTTGCAGGTATAATATGCTTTCAGTGAACAGCTTGCTTGTTTGAGAGAGGTTTGTTTGACAGGTTCTTGCAGGTATAATATGCTTTCAGTGAACAGCTTGCTTGTTTGAGAGAGGTTTGTTTGACGGGTTCTTGCAGGTATAATATGCTTTCAGTGAACAGCTTGCTTGTTTGAGAGAGGTTTGTTTGATGGGTTCTTGCAGGTATAATATGCTTTCAGTGAACAGCTTGCTTGTTTGAGAGAGGTTTGTTTGATGGGTTCTTGCAGGTATAATATGCTTTCAGTGAACAGCTTGCTTGTTTGAGAGAGGTTTGTTTGATGGGTTCTTGCAGGTATAATATGCTTTCAGTGAACAGCTTGCTTGTTTGAGAGAGGTTTGTTTGATGGGTTCTTGCAGGTATAATATGCTTTCAGTGAACAGCTTGCTTGTTTGAGAGAGGTTTGTTTGACGGGTTCTTGCAGGTATAATATGCTTTCAGTGAACAGCTTGCTTGTTTGAGAGAGGTTTGTTTGATGGGTTCTTGCAGGTATAATATGCTTTCAGTGAACAGCCTGCTTGTTTGAGAGAGGTTTGTTTGATGGGTTCTTGCAGGTATAATATGCTTTCAGTGAACAGCTTGCTTGTTTGAGAGAGGTTTGTTTGATGGGTTCTTGCAGGTATAATATGCTCTCAGTGAACAGCTTGCTTGTTTGAGAGAGGTTTGTTTGATGGGTTCTTGCAGGTATAATATGCTTTCAGTGAACAGCTTGCTTGTTTGAGAGAGGTTTGTTTGATGGGTTCTTGCAGGTATAATATGCTTTCAGTGAACAGCTTGCTTGTTTGAGAGAGGTTTGTTTGTTGGGTTCTTGCAGGTATAATATGCTTTCAGTGAACAGCTTGCTTGTTTGAGAGAGGTTTGTCTGATGGGTTCTTGCAGGTATAATATGCTTTCAGTGAACAGCTTGCTTGTTTGAGAGAGGTTTGTTTGATGGGTTCTTGCAGGTATAATATGCTTTCAGTGAACAGCTTGCTTGTTTGAGAGAGGTTTGTTTGATGGGTTCTTGCAGGTATAATATGCTTTCAGTGAACAGCTTGCTTGTTTGAGAGAGGTTTGTTTGATGGGTTCTTGCAGGTATAATATGCTTTCAGTGAACAGCTTGCTTGTTTGAGAGAGGTTTGTTTGATGGGATCTTGCAGGTATAATATGCTTTCAGTGAACAGCTTGCTTGTTTGAGAGAGATTTGTTTGACGGGATCTTGCAGGTATAATATGCTTTCAGTGAACAGCTTGCTTGTTTGAGAGAGGTTTGTTTGACGGGTTCTTGCAGGTATAATATGCTTTCAGTGAACAGCTTGCTTGTTTGAGAGAGGTTTGTTTGATGGGTTCTTGCAGGTATAATATGCTTTCAGTGAACAGCTTGCTTGTTTGAGAGAGGTTTGTTTGATGGGTTCTTGCAGGTATAATATGCTTTCAGTGAACAGCCTGCTTGTTTGAGAGAGGTTTGTTTGATGGGTTCTTGCAGGTATAATATGCTTTCAGTGAACAGCTTGCTTGTTTGAGAGAGGTTTGTTTGATGGGTTCTTGCAGGTATAATATGCTTTCAGTGAACAGCTTGCTTGTTTGAGAGAGGTTTGTTTGATGGGTTCTTGCAGGTATAATATGCTTTCAGTGAACAGCTTGCTTGTTTGAGAGAGGTTTGTTTGATGGGTTCTTGCAGGTATAATATGCTTTCAGTGAACAGCCTGCTTGTTTGAGAGAGGTTTGTTTGATGGGTTCTTGCAGGTATAATATGCTTTCAGTGAACAGCTTGCTTGTTTGAGAGAGGTTTGTTTGATGGGTTCTTGCAGGTATAATATAATCTCTGAAACAAACATGTGGCTATTCTGTTCAGGCTACTGCTACTAAATGGTGCCAAAACAGCCGAGACAGTGGTGAAAGAATATTCCTATCCTGCATTCCGGTGAAAGAATATTCCTATCCTGCATTCCGGTGAAAGAATATTCCTATCCTGCATTCCGGTGAAAGAATATTCCTATCCTGCATTCCGGTGAAAGAATATTCCTATCTTCCAAAGTGCCATCAATTTCATACCTATACAAAACAAACTATTAAATAATTTAAATATCTGTAAGAAACATGAGACGTAACAATCATAAGATATACCAGACTTATCTAAAGATTTGATCCAGGATAATTGGCAGTGCTGTGGCAAACCTTGTAAAGGTTTGTCTGCAGTAAAAGAACAGCAAAATGTAATGAAGCACAATGAAAGAATGGTAAAGCACAGGGAAGCATTGTAAAGCACATAGAGGTCTGGTAAAGCACAGGGAAGCATTGTAAAGCACAGAGAGGTGTGGTAAAGCATATGGAAGCATTGTAAAGCACAGAGAGGTGTGGTAAAGCACAGGGAAGCATTGTAAAGCACAGGGAGGTCTGGTAAAGCATAGGGAAGCATTGTAAAGCACAGAGAGGTCTGGTAAAGCACAGGGAAGCATTGTAAAGCACAGAGAGGTGTGGTAAAGCACAGGGAAGCATTGTAAAGCACAGAGAGGTGTGGTAAAGCATACTGAAGCATTGTAAAGCACAGAGAGGTCTGGTAAAGCATAGGGAAGCATTGTAAAGCACAGAGAGGTGTGGTAAAGCATATGGAAGCATTGTAAAGCACAAAGAGGTGTGGTAAAGCATACTGAAGCATTGTAAAGCACAGAGAGGTCTGGTAAAGCAAATAAAAAATAAAAAAACATGTCAAACTATGGTATAACTGCAAAATGACCATGCAAATGCATGTGTTAAACTTTTAAAAGGGCTGTATGAAGCTGTGAACAGTGTAGGAAGTTGTATAAATCTTTTAATCACATTTAGAAAGTGCACAACAATGTCTAAAGATTTTGAACAGTGTATGAAGCTGTGAACAGTGTATGAAGCTGTGAACAGTGTATGAAGCTGTGAACAGTGTATGAAGCTGTGAACAGTGTATGAAGCTATGAACAGTGTATGAAGCTATGAACAATGTATGAAGCTGTGAACAGTGTATGAAGCTGTGAACAGTGTATGAAGCTATGAACAGTGTATGAAGCTGTGAACAGTGTATGAAGCTGTGAACAGTGTATGAAGCTATGAACAGTGTATGAAGCTGTAAACAGTGTATGAAGCTGTGAACAGTGTATGAAGCTATGAACAGTGTATGAAGCTGTAAACAGTGTATGAAGCTATGAACAGTGTATGAAGCTGTAAACAGTGTATGAAGCTGTGAACAGTGTATGAAGCTATGAACAGTGTATGAAGCTGTAAACAGTGTATGAAGCTATGAACAGTGTATGAAGCTATGAACAGTGTATGAAGCTGTAAACAGTGTATGTGTTTGAGGGTGAAGAGCAGTGAAAGGCTTTCAGAGTCAGCATGTTTTAAGGGCTTAACATTTTGTTCAGAAGTTGCTTCCTGCGTTGTAGGCTACTACTGTGTATATGTACACAAAAAAACACCTTGACCATGTACAGGAGACTTCAAATGTTTATAGGGCCTACTTGTTAATTTGTTTATTTTGGAAAAAATATATAATGAAACCTAAATGTCAGTTAATACTAACAACAGCAGCAGCAAAAATACTATTACAACTAACAATAATAATAATAATAATAATTATTAATAATAATAATAATACAACGCCATGTTTTTTGTGAAAACGGATTTATGAATTTTATTTAAAACAAAGACATCCCGCAAATGATATAAAACTAGGGATAGCTCTGTATTACTGACAAAAACATCGCAATTTGAAATTATGAGACAAAATATAAATGAGAAAATTGGTTGTTCTTTTAAGCAGACATTCTTTACAATTTGCCTGATTACTGTACTTTGTTTAAATTGCGGTTTAATAGTGCTAAACAATATAATAAAGTGGAAAAAAAAATTAAGAAAATAGTTTAGAATATTATTTTCAAAATAGTATTTGTTCTTAATTGTTTGACACTTCTCTCATATAGCTTCATAATTTTAAATTCTATATTATTTTTAGGCAACCGTTCCCTATAAGTTAATCATATCAGCATGACTGGGTAAAAAAAAAAAAAAAAGATCGGAACGGAACGGCTAATCGAATTACAGTGTGCATCAATTTAAGGACAGCACACTGTTTCAATATATTGAAGTTGTCGTGCTTGAACTCAGGCATCGGTTAATCAATCTTTGAAATCGCGTGGCATTGCTAAATATTGTTGCGGCCCGCTTATCTGCTGGTGCGGTCTCCGAGATAGCAGCACACGCCCAGCAGGGTGGCGGTTCATGGAGCTCACCTCTCAAAGCGTCTCCGCGGCGTCTCTCAGTGTCCAATGGGCTGGCCGGTCACGAGTTTCAAGGGGCCGGTGGCGGGCGGGACTGTCTCACATCTTAAGGCGAAAAAATAAAATAAAAATGTTCTCGTCCACTGCCACTTTTATTTTAAAATGTATTATTATTATTAGTAGTAGATATTGGTAAATACCGCAGATTATCTGTCCGCCTCTGTAGGGGTCTTGAGTAAATACCCATATAGAACAACCATGAGACCCCCAAGGGCCAGGATTGATGTCTGTTGGGATCCTTGGGTTTTACACTGAATCCAGCAGACAGACCCACTGTGGTTCAATATGTGAACGGTCCTTTATAGAACCCAACCACAATGATGGTTCTATTGAGCGCCTGGTGTTCTATACAGAACTCAAGCAGTAACCTTATTTTTAAAGAGTTTAGGCAGTGCTATCTGATACAAAAATAAAATAAATAAAACTTCCCTTTTCTAAACAGGTAAATACAGTAAAATCGTAAATCTCGAAAAACTACTCACTTCTAAATCTTTTGTAGTCATTTTTGTATTACTTTAGTATAAATACATGTTAATTTGGATTCATATGTTGTTTTTTTCTGACTTTATGTGAACAAAAACATTTGGCTGTTTTCCCATTGGAAATAGTGATATTTTGAAATATCTGAACAATCTTTCATTTTTTATATTGCACCCTGTGACCAAACTCTTCAAGCAAGGCTGGCTTCAAATAAAAAGAGAAGTAACAGACATTTGCCTTAAAAAACCTGACACAAGTGCCAGCCAGCTACCAGAGTAAAATCCATCTGACAAACAAAGCAGGATGCATGCAGAGGATCTTGAGAACCTTGGAATGAGCATTCTGTTCTGACATGACTTCATGACTTCATCCACAGAATTCTTGAACAATCACAAGTTCACTGCACAGTGTTTACTTCCCTTTCTACACAGCTTTATAAGGGCTTTTGTCTGGAACTTCCATATTTAAATCAGCTCAACATTTTGTGTATGTCCAAAAAATAATAATAAAAAAGTTTCACTCTTTAATTTAAAACACAGAGGCAGATAGTAGACAAACTCTAGGTGCTCTTATTGAGATTTCATTGGGCGCTATTCTCAGAATTGAATTGACTGTTATTTAAATAACTTGTTTACTGCTTTTTGAAAGGAGTTTAGAAACATTTTTAGAATAAAGCTTTGAAAATGAGAAATATAAAGTAGTCATTATGCAATGAACACAAATATCAGCTCTAGACTGAGATGTAAAATACCCCCGAAACTGAATGGAGAAAGAGTCCGAGCTTATTGGGGTTCTTCCCTACGGCCGGCCTGGAGCTCCTTATCGCTCATCTTGCCTATTGGAACTGCCTGGCTATCCTGGGAAGGCCACCAGCAACAGAAACATGATGTTTGTTTTGTGTTCTTTCAGCAGGAAGGGAGAATAGACAAGTCGGCTACTGTTCAGCAATTGTCCCTCTAATCTAAGGCTCCAAACGGTGATAAAAACCACACCTGACTGATGGAGCGAAGTGGTTTGTACGAGCTGTCTCTCAAAGCAGTAAAGCTGTCCAAACCGTGCTGTGTTTCATGACCGATGGGTCTCCTAACGAGCACCGGGGTGACGTTCTGGAAACTGTGCAATCACATGCAGTCCGAGGCACCCTGGCGGTTTCTGATGTTTAACAAGGCATTGTACAGCGTGAAGGAGTCATGCTTTTAAAATGAGTTACATTACACAATGAACTGCTGCAGTGCATTTAGAAAACATGCCTATATTAACAAATACTCATTTTAATAAAGGGCATTTTGGGAAAGAATTGCAAAAATGTTGTATCTGTCCCTATAAAGTAGACAGCAATTTCAAAACACCAAGACAATCGATCTCAAGCTAAATAAAGCTGCTAAATAAAACTATATAGCCCAGCCCTGCACTTCTGAAACGAATACAGTAAAGCTAGTGACACACAGCTGGCTTCGTTGATGCGGCACTGCTGGTTCTCACTGGTGTGTGTGTGTGTGTGTGTGTGTGTGTGTGTGTGTGTGTGTGTGTGTGTGTGTGTGTGTGTGTCTAGTTTTGGAGCTGAGCTGTCATGGTGCATGTTCATTTTTGCGAGATGTTAAATGATACCGTGCGAGGAACTTAAATGGTTGAAGTACACAAAAGCTACTCAGGAACATCTCCCGACTTTTTGTATTTTTGCAGTAGTACGCAACTGCATTTGAAACAAAGACCATGAAACTTGTGTAGGCAGTGTTTGCATGGCAATGAAATAAACAACACCTCTGAGCCGCCTGTTATTCGAGTTGTAATCCTTAAAGCACGAAAAATCAGTTAGACCCATAAACATTATTTTAACGTTTCTCCTTCTGAAGGACTGCTCTGAAATATACAGCTTTCTTTGTGTTTGTTCAAACAGTTGTATTATTATTATTATTATTATTATTATTATTATTATTATTATTTATTAGTGCGTTCATGAATGTTATTTTAGCTTTTTTTTCATTGAACATTTCTTCAAACTGAGTTCTAATCGAACGCACTGGATATTTGGTATTCTACATGCTTTAGAAACCCTTTGCAAGCACTAAATAAGCGATTAAGTGTTACAGCTGTGTCTCTGAAAAAACATTGCGTGAGCGATTATCAAAACCGCAATGTACAAATGCCAAGCAACTTGTCCACTGTCTGTGACTCTATTCGTATTGAATACACAAGCAACAGGCTGCCTGTTGCCGAACTCTAATTAAATAATTACCTGTCTATTAGTGAGTAATGCCCTAGCCCTAGCTGATAATTAGTTTTACTCTAAACAATCCAAGAATGTATTTATTGAGAAATGTATTGTTTTGGTGTGTATTTATGCATTTCATATTATAAATACACGTAAAAAAATTAAAAAATGCAGTGCAGTTTGAGCACACGCCTTTCTCCGCTACATTCCTCGCTGTTTCACCGAGATCATATGCTGCCCTCTGCAGGCCTTCGGGTGTCACTGCAACATAGACTACTAACTTGTATTCGAGATTTAGGGGATATTTCTTTCTTTCTTTTTCTTTCTTTCTTTCTTACTAACATAGTTTGTTATATAGTCTTAATTCGTGAGAAAAGTACAAGACAATCTGTCACCTTGATATCTATCTATCTATCTATCTATCTATCTATCTACATGTCGTTATTCCCCCTTACAATCCCAATAATAAATGAAAATGGCCATGGTTCAGGTAATGCTGGTTACTCCATACTCCAGACGGTCTGTAGCCTACATGGAATCATTGCATGCAATAGCTGGATCTATTTATAATATATTTCCTTAACAACGCGCCTGATGTTACTTGACAGCGTGTGCTGTCATCTCTTTCCACCGTTCCCGGAGTTCAGGCTGGAGCGGAGCTCACCCCGGCCAGCGATGGCTGGAACGGCTGGATTCCTGCGGTTACTCGGGGTAACTCGATCTGGACGCGCAACCCAAACTAGCTTTCATCGAGCTCTGACTGAGAAAATCGGCCAATTTGATCTCAATCACAGAAACAGAATCTGAAAGCGTGATAGGTCTTCTAATTTACTGTGGTCTGCTAGAGAGAAACCCAGACCACCCACCCTGGCCGGTATGAGACGCTTTTATTTTATATTGAATTTAGCTCTAGAATTGCCCGTTTTTACAGCCAGTTTTTCCATTACACTCGCAACTTGAAATACTAGATAGAGTTCACATTTTTAATACATATTTCGCAGCCCGCCTCAAGAAACCCATTGACTGTCTGAAGCGGTTTAGCACAGAGGACTGACTGACAGGGGCCGTGCGCACCCCTGATTGGCTGGATGCTGGTCCAGCTTCGGTCTCCCCGATTAGCCGAGAGATCAGTGTATGCAAACTAGCCCTCCCCTCTCACATTCCTCCGGAGCCCGCTTACAGTAAAAGTGACTTCATTTCCAGGCAATGTCATTCATATAGCGTGTGCACAGCGCAGAGAGACAGAGAGACAGAGAGAGAGAGAGAGAGAGAGAGAGAGAGAGAGAGAGAGAGAGAGAGAGAGAGAGAGAGAGAGAGAGAGAGAGGAGGAGAGAGAGAGAGCGGTTGAGTTTCGCACTCGTTTCCTTCGAGAGTGAAAAGCACAGAGCCCTGGGGATACTAGTGGAACGGTCAAAGAGAGAGAGAGAGAGAGAGCAAGCGAGCAAGCGAGCGAGAGAGATAGCGTTGAGCAAAGGAAGCATCGTGTTCGGGTTTGCAGTGGAACCGGTGACAGTGGAGAAATAGAAGAAATAGAAGCATTTTGTATATCCCTGGGGATTACTTGTACAAGAGAACAAGTGTCTGTGCTTCTATTGGGAATTCTGCACTTTCTTTCTGGTGTAGATTTGCAGCCACAGTGTTATTGTCAAGTGACCTAGCAGCACTATCGCTATCAGCTCGGGACAGCGCACTGAGTTCGACTGGAGAGCTGAGACACCAGCTCCACTGCCTGCCTGTCCACCCAGACAAACTGTCACCTGTCTCCTGTGGGGCGCAGGACCTTTCTCCTACATGCGCCTGTGAGTTTGGACTTCTCTTCAGTGTTTAGTCTGCTATCTTTTCTCTGGAGAAGGATGCTGCAGCTTCCCTCGCCCTACCAACTGTTGCTTTATTAGTTTGTGAGTGTCTGTGCTCGGGGCTGTGTTGCGCCCTTCAACTGCTTGTTTCAGGAGTGTCTGTTCTTATGATGAACGTGAAAGTGAATGCACCGCGCTTCCACCTGCTGTAGTTAACACGATCTGCCTGTGCGCTGTGTACAGGAAGCGGGGTTGGTTTCGTGGGCGATGCGCGACTTGCCAGTGACTCACCGCCTCGGTTGGTACTGAGAGCCTCTGTTCCTTTTTAAAGTTTCGCGAAGCGCTGCTGGGGATTTCAAGTTGAAGTGGTGCTGCTGTTGAGAGCACACGGCCAGCAACACACCGCGGAAGAATACACCACCAAGGGTAACCAGGGTCCCCAGAGTGGTTTCAGATGCGGCTTCGTGTTTACGCGCCCCTCCTATGAACTTGAGAAAAGAGAGGGGTCTGCGAGGCGAGAACAACAGACAAAGCTGAACTTCGATGATATATTTTTAAACTGAAGAGTCGCTAGTTGACACTGCCAGTGTCGGGCGCTATCCTTCCTCTCCATCAAGCGGAATATACTACAGTAATGGTTTTCCTTTGGGACGCCAAATACGGTAGGATAGTGGCAGAGCTCTTTTACATTGCAGTTATCTGTTTATATCTCGTTAACCATAAGCTGGCAAGAGAGGACTACCAACTGTACATACCAATTAATAATGCATACAGAAATTAACACAAACATGCTTACACTACATACATACAGCTATGGCCAAACGTTACACCACCCTAGACTATGAACTCATTTTGCTTCAAAAAGTCCAGTGAAACCTGCTGAATAATGTTACGTTAACATATTGAATTACATTGCTTATGGCTTCCGGTAGACTTTTGCGATATCGTGTTGTAGTTTCTTTGATTAAAATATGTTAAATAAAATATGTAAATTATGTTCACATACCGGTAGTTAAAAAGTTAAAAAAGGGTGATGCAAAACTTTTGGCCGTAGCTGTACACACACGCACACGCACGCACACACACACACACACACGCACACGCACGGAGATATTTATAACTTTGTCTGTAACTTCTTCATTTCTAAATGAGCAACAGTTTAAAAGCAATGTCTTAGCAGGAGCCTCCGCGTGGTTGCCAGCTTTATAAATGAAAGCAACACATGAATGTACATTGAAGTCGCTGTTGTGGACTGAAGGGGATGATTTTTCTTTCAGATTTGTTTCGCATGAACTGCAAAACGTCCTGATACCTGAATGAGATCGTCATGGTTTAAATAGTGACAGCTGAAGTGCGGTTGTTGGAGTGTTGTTTGCTAAGCTAGTAACAGTTCACTGACTTCCAAAGTGTTCCTCTCTGGCACAAGTCTGTTAATAATCGATCACTTCCCCTAGCATTGCTCTCCTCTTGTCATTTTAACAATGTGTTGCTTTCGCCACAGATGCTGCCCCTGCGCGCAGGTTCACGCCACCGTCCACCACTCTGAGCCCTGGCAAAATAAGGGAAGGCTTGTCGCTGGGGGGGCAGGAGAACAGCTCTGCCCTGATGGGGAAACTGCGCATTACAGACCGGAGTATGGTGGAGGTGCTGGCAGACCACCCTGGGGAGCTGGTCCGGACCGACAGCCCAAATTTTCTCTGCTCTGTCCTGCCGACACACTGGAGGTGCAACAAGACCCTGCCCATAGCTTTTAAGGTAAGACGTGCACTGTAAAGCAATGTGTTTAAAATCTCCCATGCAACACACTTTAATGACATGTAACTCTTAAGATGTATGTTGCATTCCTTAAGCATCTGCTTTCACGGCGTGTTGCACTACTTACATTTATACTAATAGGTACGTTGTAATCTTTGATCAAAAAGATGATTGAACTGTCTGAATCCACTGGGTTGCGCTGTTCACCTGGGGCAGCAAACATTAACCTCAACAACTACTACTACTACTGCTACTGCTGCTTCAACAAAACTACTATGCCGACGACGACGATTGATTGATGTATGACGATGACGTGCGACGATGCGATGACGATGACGATCTGATGATGACGATGACTACTGCTACTGCTACTACTACTACTACTACTGCTACTGCTACTGCTACTACTACTACTGCTACTACTACCTGATATGCCTGATGACTGATACTATTATGATACGATGACTATATGTGATGCTACTACTGACTAACTGCTACTGACTATGATTAGATGCTACGCTACTATGTGACTTATGCTATGACTGCTACTGATACTGCTACTGACTACTAATGCTACTGACTATGCTATGACTACTGTATGCTACTGCTATACTACTGCTACTACTACTACTGCTACTGCTACTACTACTGCTACTGCTACTGCCTACTATGACTACTGCTACTGACGGATGGATGACTATGATACTGATGTGACGATACTATACTGATACTGCTATGACTACTGCTACTATACTACCCTACTACTACTACTACTACTACTACTACTTCTAGCTGATGACTGATTGAACTGATGACTGATGACTACTGACTGATGACTACTACTGACTGATGACTACTGACATGACTGCGATGATGACTACTACTGATGATGCTGCTGACTGATGATACGATGACGATGCTGACTGACTACTGACTACGATGACTACTGCTACTTGTACTAATACTGCTGCTGCTGCTACTGCTGCTACTACTACTGCTACTACTACTACTACTACTACTACTACTACTGCTACTGCTACTACTACTACTACTACTACTACTACTACTACTACTACTGCTACTGCTACTACTGCTACTGCTACTGCTACTACTACTACTACTGCTACTACTACTGCTACTGCTACTGCTACTACTGCTGCTACTGCTACTACTGCTGCTACTACTACTGCTGCTACTGCTAATGGACGATGATGTACTACTACTAATAATAATAATAATAATAATAATGGTATTATAATCGAAATCTGCCAGTGGTTTAGTAATTTCGAGTTCTTTTTTTAATGTCTTGTTTAATATGATAAACGTGCTGGTAGCGCCATCCCTTTTACCGACATGTATATAGTTTGTTTTCGTTTTTTTTTACTGAGCTACCTTTACGGCCTAAGAGCAAACCCAAACAGAGTTATCGATGGAATTACAATGCAGCTCAGTGTAAAATAAACACAGACATTTCAGAACATGCCCTGTTGTTAATGTTAATAAGGGATCTCCTCTACGTTGCCAAACCCTTAGACAGCGTAGGTCGTAATCGCGCGTGTGCAAGGTATTCGAGAATGCACTGCTTGATAAAGGCATGTGGCGTTCACAATGCACAGCTTTTGCACAGTGCCAGGGTTGTTGTTTGCTATTTTCTTTTGTGTATTTTATTGCAGGTCATTCTCACTTCTGCTTGTTATATATAGTCTTCAATAGTTCCACGTTTGCTTGCGTGCAGTTTTGAATGCACAGTCTGTTTGCAGCTGCTGTGCTGTGGATGATGTACATTTGGAATGCTGCTTTTGCCCCTCTGGTCCTTGAAATGGAATTAGTTATTTACACTTCTTTTTGGCATGCATGCTATTGATTTGCTGCAAGACAAAGCAACAGAAATGTGCCTACCGTTTGTTTTCTTTTAATGTTTTGTATCTGATTCTACTGCTATTGCTGAGTTATCACTGTCCAGGAGTTCACATCAGGATATTGTGTTTGCTTTTTACATGTTCATACACAATCAATAGCTAATTGCTGATCTGCATACATTTGTTAAAACAGTTGCAGAAGTCTAAAACAGTTTTTAAAATGTTACCTTTATTTGCAAGGGGGATTTTCCAGAAAGGGGAAACTGGGTAATAACTTATTAACATTTCATTTCCTCTACATTCTGTCTGACTGCTTGCATGCACATGTCAATCAGAGAATCCCACATTAAAACAACCAACCAGTGCAGAGGTAGCCAGCCAGCCAGTCAGTCAGCCAGCACATGGACAGTCTGTGATTGAACCCTGTGTGTGTGTGGAGCAATGAACAGGGACTGCAGGTACCAGAGGAAGACAAGTAACCATTCACAAGCTCCAGTAACCACCCCTTGCTTGCCGGCTCAGTGGCCTTGTTGCAGGACTGATGTTCGGGCACGTCAGTTTTGACATGGAGATTTTATGCATTGGAGAATTAGATTAGATTTTTTGCTTGTGGACACAATAACATGATTGATACTCCTTGATTCCTGATTCCCATTGATTCACTCTGCTTTAAAGGCGTTGTTCGTCATACTTGAACATGGCTCTAAATCGGAGATTCTTCTAGACTGCTGGAGGCTGGAACAATGCTGTCTGGTGATGCACCCCCTGCAAGATCATCATCATCATCTTCATCTTCTTCATCTTCTTCTTCTTCTTCTTCTTCTTCTTCTTCTTCTTCTTCTTCTTCTTCTTCTTCTTCTTCTTCTTCTTCTTCTTCTTCTTCTTCTTCTTCTTCTTCTTCTTCTTCTTCTTCTTCTTCTTCTTCTTCTTCTTCTTCTTCTTCTTCTTCTTCTTCTTCTTCTTCTTCTTCATCTTCTTCTTCTTCTTCTTCATCTTCTTCTTCTTCTTCTTCTTCTTCTTCTTCTTTGTACATTTTTAAAATTCTTATTCTTGTAGAAAGATGTTTTGACTAAAACGTTTTTCTAGCTTTGCTCTGATGTTTTAATTGAGAGTTTAGGGTATATATAGAGGATTCGTTATATTCTTGCTTGGCTTTTTGCCCCCTCCAGAGGGAAAGCTATGACACTGCATAGAATGTCCTGTAGATAATAAGGATTAAGCCAGACTTGGCCCTGCTACGGCAGTGGACACTGGACTGGACACCATCTCTCACTGCCGTGAACCTTGATCCATTTCTTTCTTTATCCCCTTTAACTGTAGCTCAGCTGGTACAGACAGGTAATGTAGGGGCTCTCTTCCAGCTGTATAATGCATAAATAAATACCTGTACTTCCTGACAGGGCCTCTATGCTGTCTACCCGCCAGACTGTGTCTGCACTGTGTGTGTGTTACTGTATGTTGTTAATTTGACCTCATGCAGTGATGTTTGAATGTCACTATTGCAGTAACCCCATCCTAACGTCTTGTGTTCTGCACAGGTGGTTGGCCTGGGCGACGTTCCCGACGGCACGCTGGTCACGGTGATGGCAGGAAATGATGAGAATTACTCGGCAGAGCTGCGCAATGCCACGGCGGCCATGAAGAACCAGGTGGCCCGGTTTAACGATCTGAGATTCGTGGGGCGCAGCGGCAGAGGTGAGTGAGATCCTAAAATCCAACCAGCACAGGTCCACAGCCTCCACTGCATTGCTCACCATTGAGAACACAGCAACGCCTTGTTTATCTGAATATCTATTCACTGCATTGCTCACCATTGAGAACACAGCAACGCCTTGTTTATCTGAATATCTATTCACTGCATTGCTCACCATTGAGAACACAGCAACACCTTGTTTATCTGAATATCTATTCACTGCATTGCTCACCATTGAGAACACAGCAACGCCTTGTTTATCTGAATATCTATTCACTGCATTGCTCACCATTGAGAACACAGCAACGCCTTGTTTATCTGAATATCTATTCACTGCATTGCTCACCATTGAGAACACAGCAACCTTGTTTATCTGCCTTGAGAATATCTATTCACTGCATTGCTCACCATTGAGAACACAGCAACACCTTGTTTATCTGAATATCTATTCACTGCATTGCTCACCATTGAGAACACAGCAATGCCTTGTTTATCTGAATATCTATGCATTGCTACCATTGAGAACACAGCAATGATCTGATATCTATTCACTGCATTGCTCACCATTGAGAACACAGCAACACCTTGTTTATCTGAATATCTATTCACTGCATTGCTCACCATTGAGAACACAGCAATGCCTTGTTTATCTGAATATCTATTCACTGCATTGCTCACCATTGAGAACACAGCAATGCCTTGTTTATCTGAATATCTATTCACTGCATTGCTCACCATTGAGAACACAGCAATGCCTTGTTTATCTGAATATCTATTCACTGCATTGCTCACCATTGAGAACACAGCAATGCCTTGTTTATCCTATTCACTGCATTGCTCACCATTGAGAACACAGCAACTCCTTGTTTATCTGAATATCTATTCACTGCATTGCTCACCATTGAGAACACAGCAACACCTTGAGAACACAGCAATTGAGAACACAGCAATGCCTTGTTTATCTGAATATCTATTCACTGCCTTGTTTATCTGAATATCTATTCACTGCATTGCTCACCATTGAGAACACAGCAACGCCTTGTTTATCTGAATATCTATTCACTGCATTGCTCACCATTGAGAACACAGCAACACCTTGTTTATCTGAATATCTATTCACTGCATTGCTCACCATTGAGAACACAGCAACGCCTTGTTTATCTGAATATCTATTCACTGCATTGCTCACCATTGAGAACACAGCAATGCCTTGTTTATCTGAATATCTATTCACTGCATTGCTCACCATTGAGAACACAGCAATGCCTTGTTTATCTGAATATCTATTCACTGCATTGCTCACCATTGAGAACACAGCAACACCTTGTTTATCTGAATATCTCTATTGCTCACCATGCACAGCAACACCTTGCTGAATATCACCATTGAGAACACAGCAACTGCCTTGTTTATCTGAATATCTATTCACTGCATTGCTCACCATTGAGAACACAGCAACACCTTGTTTATCTGAATATCTATTCACTGCATTGCTCACCATTGAGAACACAGCAACGCCTTGTTTATCTGAATATCTATTCACTGCATTGCTCACCATTGAGAACACAGCAATGCCTTGTTTATCTGAATATCTATTCACTGCATTGCTCACCATTGAGAACACAGCAACACCTTGTTTATCTGAATATCTATTCACTGCATTGCTCACCATTGAGAACACAGCAATGCCTTGTTTATCCTTGTTTATCTGAGATATCTATTCACTGCATTGCTCACCATTGAGAACACAGCAATGCCTTGTTTATCTGAATATCTATTCACTGCATTGCTCACCATTGAGAACACAGCAACACCTTGTTTATCTGAATATCTATTCACTGCATTGCTCACCATTGAGAACACAGCAACTCCTTGTTTATCTGAATATCTATTCACTGCATTGCTCACCATTGAGAACACAGCAACACCTTGTTTATCTGAATATCTATTATCTGCATTGCTCACCATTGAGAACACAGCAACACCTTGTTTATCTGAATATCTATTCACTGCATTGCTCACCATTGAGAACACAGCAATGCCTTGTTTATCTGAATATCTATTCACTGCATTGCTCACCATCGAGAACACAGCAATGCCTTGTTTATCTGAATATCTATTCACTGCATTGCTCACCATTGAGAACACAGCAACACCTTGTTTATCTGAATATCTATTCTCTGCATTGCTCACCATTGAGAACACAGCAATGCCTTGTTTATCTGAATATCTATTCACTGCATTGCTCACCATTGAGAACACAGCAATGCCTTGTTTATCTGAATATCTATTCACTGCATTGCTCACCATTGAGAACACAGCAATGCCTTGTTTATCTGAATATCTATTCACTGCATTGCTCACCATTGAGAACACAGCAACGCCTTGTTTATCTGAATATCTATTCACTGCATTGCTCACCATTGAGAACACAGCAATGCCTTGTTTATCTGAATATCTATTCACTGCATTGCTCACCATTGAGAACACAGCAATGCCTTGTTTATCTGAATATCTATTCACTGCATTGCTCACCATTGAGAACACAGCAATGCCTTGTTTATCTGAATATCTATTCACTGCATTGCTCACCATTGAGAACACAGCAACGCCTTGTTTATCTGAATATCTATTCACTGCATTGCTCACCATTGAGAACACAGCAATGCCTTGTTTATCTGAATATCTATTCACTGCATTGCTCACCATTGAGAACACAGCAATGCCTTGTTTATCTGAATATCTATTCACTGCATTGCTCACCATTGAGAACACAGCAATGCCTTGTTTATCTGAATATTTAGCTGGACTCAATTCAAATGAGTAGAAAGAGCCTTGTCTTTCACACTGTCCAAAGAGACACCACAGTCAGAAGCACAATCACACAATCAACACACATTAACACAGACCGGCACTAATTGATAACATTAGCTTTGACTGGCTGGGTGTCGGATATCTCATTAGCACAGCTTCAAAGGACCTGGAGACTGGCATGGTAATATAATTAGGTAATGCATTCCAAGGTGAAGAAGTCTTACAGGCACAAGTCATTTACAGCTCATTAGCTGGAACCAGTACCATTTAGTAACAGGCCATAACGTTTATGAAGACAGGAGCACATGCAAACAAACCAGGCTAAGCCAGCTCCCTGCAAGAGGTGGAATTGGCAAACACGTTAAGAAAACCCTATGGTTTGAATTCCTCTTCAGCCACTGACGATATAGGCTGGCTGGACCCCTTTTCTTGGGGGATTTCAATGACCTGTGCTGTAAAACTAGCTTCTTGGTGCACATGCGGTTTCTGTGCATACTGCACGGTACTTAGGAAGTATCTAATGTGCAACCAGTGATATTTGATAAGAACATGTATCAGATGCAAGAATGCAGTAAGAGGAACTGCAGAACTGAAAATGAACGAGCGAGACAGATTCATATTGAACGGCTGTGTCTCTCACAGACATTCTGCAGCAGGAGGCCAGCCTCCCTTGCTTGCTGCCTTGTTATTGGGACGTTGGGGGTTCTGATATGCCAGGGAATTGTCTTTGGGGGGGCAGTTATACAGCGTTTTACCAGATAATCTTAGATAATCTTGGAGAGCCAGATTTCTTTTGCTCTGAGAGTAAGATATCTGTTCGGGGGTGGCCCCCTAGTGACGCATGGGGATCACTTGGGTTTAGTGTGTATGAATTAATTTCTTCAAATCACTTCAACACAAACGCAATGATTCCTGGCTTTAGAGAATGGCTCCAATGTCTAAGATAGTTGTAAGGATGACGGATTACTGTCAACATTCAAGAAGGTCCTTCGTTGCGTCGCTTGGCAGTGGAAGAGCTGACATGGCTCCAGCAGGAGACAAGCTTCCTGCCGCGGAGTCTGAGTGGAACAAGCATCTCCACAATCATCACAGCCTAAAGTGTGTTCGTCTGACCAGGCTTACTCTGCACGCGCTCGCATTTGTTGTATTTGTACAATTTTAGTGGCACTTACAAAGCTTTGACATATGTTTTTTTTTTTTAAGAAGAAATGTGTAATCAGGATGAAGGGGGCCTGTTTTTCTGAGATAAATACTCCATGGGAAGAGTCTGTAGTAAAAATTCAGATACTGGTGCTTACTGCACTGCACATGAACCTGGAAGCTTCTTGTATTGTGAAAAAACAAATGACCACGATATATAATGGAACTAACCAATTACGTTGGTTATGAAAAAAACATTAAAGTCTGTAGACAGCTGTTGATAAAGTTCAGGCACAGGGGGTTGTGAATCTTACTGTCCAAGTCTGTAATTGAACTTTGTTCTCTAGCTTCCCTGAATGAACTGACCATGCCTTTACATTCTCTCAACAGGGAAAAGCTTCACACTGACCATCACAGTGTTTACCAACCCGCCACAAGTGGCCACGTACCACAGAGCCATCAAGATCACTGTGGATGGACCGCGGGAGCCAAGACGTGAGTACAGCAGCCACGGGGAAATTCAAGAGACTAACCAGGAGCACAATACAAAAGCACAGTGACAAACACACACACACGCACGCACACACACGCACGCACACACATGCACACACACGCACACACACATGCATGCACACACGCGCACGCACACGCACGCACACACGTGCATGTTCCGCACGCATGCGCACGCACACACACACACACACACACGCACACACACACACACACACACACACACACACACACACGCGCACACACATGCGCACACGCACGCACACGCACGCGCACGCACACACACACAAGTGTGCACGCATACGACACATATATCTACAGATCTCAAAACAAACCATATACCTCAGAAACCACTACAGGCAGATCCTGGGTCACCTCTAGGCATGTCCTTCCCTTTATCCTGGCTCAAAGAAACAAACAGGTGTCTTGCTAATGGGCCACTTTGCATGCTCTGGAATGCAGTCACAGAGCTCAGCCCTGCCCTGTACAGAAACAATCTCCTCTCATTCTGGCTGTGTGCCATTGGAAACAAGCCTGCAAATCAACTCCAGTCAAAATACAGCACAGATCCAGTGAAATGAGCTCCCCCCCTCTCCATCTGCCTGTATAAGCACCCTCCCTCCTTTGTGATCACCTCTACTTGCCTGTATAATCTTGCAGCCAGCTGCCTACCTTGCCATCAAAGCAAATGCATATTTTTTAACTCCATCGCTGTGAGCTTCCACTAAACTGTGACAAGAGAGACCCGAAAGGGACTGAGAAACAAGTGCTAAGTGAAATCTCTATACAATGTTAGAGTGTAAAGGAACAGGCAGGGCTCTTAAGAACGAGTGCCAGAACAGCAGTGGAAAAATTCCTGCAGCTGTGAATCTGGTGACAGAGCTGGCTGGAGCGGACAGCCTCTATTTTTTCCCTCTCGTGGTTTTGCAGCCAGGCTGGAATCTGGGAGAGCAGGCGTGGGGGGGGGGGGGGGGGGGGGGTCGAGTTGGCTCCAGCATCAAAGACATGGAAAGGAGTTTGTATTTGAGAAGTGATTTCCTCACAATAGCTCCAGGGTAAGGAGAGCAGAGAAACGGCAGGCAGGCCGGCAGGTGAGGGCACTGGTGACAGACCCCCTTCTCCTTGAGTCCCACAATCATTCATTCCCCTGCATGTGAGGTCTGCTCTACTGAGGGGGGAAAGAGATTGAACAGTGCATGGGCAGAGAGAGAGAGAGAGCAGCAAAAGAAAAACCACAGCCTGCATTATCATTATTTCTAACCCACATTATTTCTACTGCATGAGTAACTGCTGGTGGTTTTGGTGCAGTTTGTTTTATAATTTGTTTATAAGCCTGCATATCCCCCACTCATTATCCACCACTCGCTGCACGCTCTAAATAGGCCCCCCCTTGTGTTCCTCAGAGAGGTTAACGCCGCCCCCCACCCCCCTGTGTTTCCGCACGGCAGGGCACCGTCAGAAGCTGGAGGAGCAGGGGAAGCCCGGCAGCCTGGCGTTCTCAGAGCGGCTGAGCGAGCTGGAACAGCTGAGACGCACCGCCATGAGGGTCAGTCCACACCACAACCCCCGCCCAGCCCTCAACCACAACGCCCCCTTCACGGGAGAGCCGCACAGCCAGATACAGGGTGAGTGAGCGTGAGAGAGAGAGGGGAGGAGGAGGGGAGGGGAGGGGGGGAGGAGAGACGGGGGGCCCCCTTCACGGGACAGCCGCACAGCCAGATACAGGGTGAGTGAGCGTGAGAGAGAGAGGGGAGGAGGAGGGGAGAGAGAGAGGAGGAGAGGAGAGAGACAGGCGGGGAAAGTGCCCTGTCGACAGCTGTCGTGCCAGATATGGTCCCACCCACTCGCACTCTCTCTCTCCCTCAGGGGAAGACTCCCTCTCTCGCCCCCCTCCCTCGGGGGAGGGAAGGAGGGAGGGAGAGAGAGGAGAGAGAGACAGAGAAAGAGAGAGAGAGGGGGGAGAGAGGAGGATGAGAGCAAGAGAGGTGGGAGAGAGAAGGATATAGAGCAAGAGAGAGAGGGGGTGGAGAGATAGCGCCCCCCCTGTGACTTATAGCTGTAGTGCTAGGCAAGTTTCAAATGCTTTTACCCTACACACTTCTTCACAGCAAGTGAATAGTAAACAATGCTTTGCCACACAGTAAACTGTACACCATTCGGCCTGTATGGAGCCAGGCCCCTGCAAACACACAGAGATCCTGTGCGTCACAGAGCTGGAGCGCTCCTGTAATGTTTCATGCTGTCAGGCGAAAGGTTGCTAGTGGTTTTGTTTGTTCTCTTATAGAAATACAGTATGCTAACTGAAACCTTCACAGACTGATCAGGTCCTGAGATCTAAGAACAAAACAAATAGAAAAATAAAGCAAACCTTTTGTGCACGACTGCATGCCTGAGCAAGTTACAAACACGCGTCCTTAACCCTTCATAGTACCATGAGAATGGGGGCAATGTAACACACCTGTATGCTGTAAGGGATGGTATTATACAGCTAATGTACTGACCTTGACTTACTGTAGCTTCCATACATGCTTCAAGTTCTTATCTGCTTGTGGATCAGGGTTTTGTCCTTATTGGTGTCGGCAGCTGCATAATGTTCAGGTTTGAACGATGCCAGAGGCGGGGCAACTAATCCGACGAACAGGAGCGATGACACTGTTATTGTTAAGAGAACTAATTTTTTGGAGTTTTGTGCGATCCAGCACTAAGCCCTGGTAATACGACTGCACTCAACCAGTGAAACACCGGCTTGAAGTTTCTGATTTCATCCTTGTATCTTCTTTATTTTATAAGGGGTGCAGATATAGATTTCACCCCACACTTACCTGAGGAGAAAGCCAACGCGTTTTTAATGATCTCAGCAGAACGTCTTTCACTTATTTTTCATTTCAGTAAACTGGAAGATATAATGTCATAAGTATATAATCTATAAGTATATTTATATATATATATATATATATATATATATATATATATATATATAATATAATCCCCTTTCTCGAACCTTTAACTTTTTTTTCTTTACACATACCTAAAATAGATGATAGATAGATAGATAGATAGATAGATAGATAGAT